>NC_134846.1:17298069-17598069 GCF_965363235.1 Mytilus galloprovincialis
AAAAAAAAAGGCAGGATGAGACACTTTGCAAAAAAAAAGGCAGGATGACAATTTAGGTAAAAAAAAGTCAGGATAAACTAATAAAAAAAAAGGCAGGACCGAATAGAGTGAAAAATAAAAAGGCAGGACAGAGATTACATCTAAAAAAAATGCAGGACAAAATTTTTCATCCTACCCCCCCCCCACCCCGCCATAAAAATCAAATGGTAGCTCCCTAAATGAAGATTGAACTTCTTCGTTGGATGTGGATTTGGTTGACAGAATAGTGAAAAATTGTCAAACGAATAAAGAATAGAGAAAATTTCTTATAAAATTAAAGAATAAGAAATATTGAGGTGCTAAAATATAAAGAATAATTGCAAAAAAACAGAATTGTGTTATAAATATACTATTACAGAAAAGAAGAACGTCCAGAATAGCCAATATTTTAAAAGATATAGAATAATGAGCGAACAAATTAAAGAAGACAGAAATGTCGGACACCCATTTATACCCATATTATAAGTGGTATATCTTGCAATGGTTAGTTGAGACTTTTCTGTTTAGAAAAAAATCTTCAACTTGACACAGAATATCTGAATTTGTCATGTATATATAGACAACTCAACGTTCAACTTGGTATATAAATGATGTAAACTTTTCATCGCTTTACCCCTACGAGAGTTAAATTTTATGTACTTTATAATTTAGAAATTACATTATGTCAAACTGTTTTTATTAAGTGTGTCAATTGTCGCGAATTTTTAAATGTAATTTTCTACTTTTATATTTGTCATCTAATGAAATTCAATGACTATAATGGATGAGGATCTAATTACTCTTAAATCAGGCAAAAAATATGGTCGCCGAAAGTCGTAAACAAATAGAAAAGCAACACGTGGCTTAATCGTACTTCCAAATGTGTTAAATTGCACGAAACCAACCTTGATGTGTTCATTTGAATGATACTACCTGAATGACTATCATAACCTTGCTTTTTTTAGCTGAAGGTTAGTGATATTCATTATTATATATTTGACTATTATTAAAATGACCCTATTCGTTATAGCTCTCATCGTGTTTTGGTTCTTAAATATTCATGATATTTTTTGGCTTTTAACGTTACTGATGCAGGAAAATCTAGACAAAATGCTTCGAACGCATAACATTATCATTAGTTAGACTGTTATGAAATATCTGTGTCATAACACACCAAACAAAGTGTCATTGATCTCAATCTTTTTTGTTATCTTGGGATTGAAGCCATGCATTCCTATATTTCTACTTTATTCTTCTGCCATTGGACAACCACGTGTATCGCAGACGGCACTAACTGTTCGCCGCCGAAAACCATCAGAAAAGTAAACAGTCCCGTAAATTAATAGAAGCATAAAAAAAACCGCTAACATTATATTCTACATAATATAACAAATAGAGGTTTTCAGAAACTTATCTTATCTTCCTTTCTTTCCAGTAGTCAACACTTCGGTGTTGACATGAATATCAATAATGTGGTCATTTTTATAAGTTTCCTGTTTACAAAACTTTGAATTTTTCGAAAAACTAAGGATTTTCTTATCCCAGGCATAGCTTACCTTAGCCGTATTTGGCACAACGTTTTTGGAATTTTGGATCCTCAATGCTGTTCTCTTGTTGTACTTGTTTTGGATTTATAAATATTTTGATATGAGCGTCACTGATGAGTCTTATGTAGACGAAACGCGCGTCTGCCGTACTAAATCATAATCCTGGTACCTTTGATAACTATTGTTTCATCAATTATCACCACATGAATTTATCATATTGAACATAAAAATAAAGGATATCCAGTGAGTAAAAAAAGCCTTGTTTAACTACCGAAAACTGAGCGACAACTAAACATTATGCAATTCAATTTCCATGGTAAGATTTCCATTTATAAAATAGAAATGAAATATACCCAAAGGAATATAAAACGTCGTAAGCTGATGACAAAACTGACAATTCTATTACAAAAACCTGAAGATAATAAACAGTATTATACAAAACACAATATAGAAAAACTTAGGTCTCAACGACTAGAACCTCACCAAAAACCGGAGGTGATCTTAATTGCTCTGGAAGGTTAGGCAGATCTTACTTGTAACTTTCTATCACAAATTATATCTAACGATAATGCAGGTTACAAAGTAACATTTAGAAACGCATACACCACTCAGTTAATTGGTTATTTTAAACCTTTTAATTCTTACTTTAAGGCATGGGTTTGGCTAATTGCTGATAATCAAAAATCTTTGTCCTTTGATCTCTTGTGGATGGTTTCCTTATTTGCAATCATACCATGTCCGTCTAATTTAATAATGACATGCCATACGTATTTGTTTATACTGAAATCATGGCTGTCTGTATCGCACAAGCCAAATAAGACCGCTGTCTGAATTTTTTTAACGTCCTTGTTAAGGAAGATTCAATTTGCTTCATTTTACGTTTTCTGTTTTGTGGATTGTTGATTGTCCGGCCTTCAGTTTGTTTGATTCGGAGGGTTAGAAGCTATTACTTCATTCGATAGTGACGTCATCTTGAAATTATTTGTTTACAATATCGGTTCTATTGGTATCCTCATTATGTCTCCACGGTTTTATTGGCTAGAATGAAATATAATAAAAATTGACAACATGGCCTTTACAGGAGAAGTTATCAAATACGGAAAACATTGCAGTATGGGTATTCAAGAGACGATCAACTATTATTGCTGCAAGTTGGTATAATTTATGATATTGCAGCATATTTCATACATATTTAGAAAGTTATCTTTTATTTTTAAGGATTGTTTATACTATCACTTAGTATATGTGTAACGTTGAAATGGAGTTTTGTTAATAAATATGATAGAGAAACTAGATTAACCAAAACAGAGCCATGCAGCTTCAATCCACCGAAAACCTGAAAATCCTTGTTAATGTAGATCGAAATCGAGCATAGAGTCTACTGGCTACAGGAATGAATTGTCTACCTTAAGGTTGACAGCCTTGTGATATATAATGTTATTTGACCACTCACCAACCGAGTCTTTTTGAATTCAATGAACGAGAAGCGTCAAAAACATGTAAAGCCTCATGCGTTCATCTGTAATAAATATGAGGTTTTTCAATGTTATTTTTAAAAATTAAGTTCTCTTGTATCACGTTTTCTCAATATTTTATTTTTGGAGAGAAATAAAAGAAGCTCCGTTTAGAAGATATTGAGAACCAGTCAACATACGACTTCACATGATACATCATCGCGTTCAACTTGTACAATACATAAAACAATTCGGTGAAATATACCTTAAAATAATTTAATACAAGTTCAGAACAAGAAACGTGAAATGATGAAAGCTTGCTATAAATACGATTTATTGAAAATTTATCTATCACCATTTACGTCAAATACATTGTAGACAAGAATGGTACATGGAAAACAATTTTAAAAAATGACAATGAACCCACTCATAGAGTTGCCCGCTTTTCTTGAAGTGTTTCCGATTGTCTGGAAGTGTTCCTAGAAAGGAAGATTCATATTGTGACACATAATCTTCCCAATCAGTATAGAGACAAACAGTTTAAAAAGGATGGTTTTGAAAACAAATAATTCTTATGACGTCATATTGAGGCTTTTTAAATCGTTTGAAAAATATAAAATATATAATTACACATGAATTACATACCGTGATTTCCGGGTAATTTACTAATTGCGTCTCATTAAAAGACATCCAGCATTTGTTTGCTTAAATCAACTATTTTCCCTAGATATTATTACGGATGTTCCTTAGCTTTACCTTATTTGAGTACTGAATTAAAGAAATTAATTGCTTTGTTCGCTCAAATCACGAAATGAATGTAAGTGATCTCTTATATTATTTTTTTATGGTGATTCTTTTAATGAAATTGATTCATTGCAAAATTCAAAGCATTTCATTTTTTCCCTGGGTTAACGTTGCGTGTAGTCGACAGTTTGGAAATCTTCCGAAACAATGGCGGCGTCTGTTTCGGAGATGAAAGCCAGAGACTAATGATAACATTGATAAGAGCTATGACCCAAAGGGACTGAACTGAGTTGTTAAAATAGTATCCAGTATTCCAGCATGAGGACTACAGCTTTTTTTTTTTAATTGGCAACACATGCACCGAATGAGACGATCTCAAAATATTAACGTAAAATATTCTCAAGTGCCAAAGCTCATTTCAGTTCAAAATCTATGAACTAAATTCTAGATTTCTATTTCATAAATGATACATCAGTTTTACATATTACCAATCATTCAAACTTATTATCAGAGAGTTTTCTGTTCTATTGAAGACAATAATGTATTTCGTTTTACATGTCTTTGTAACATTTTGCACCGAAAGTCATCCGAAACCAGAAATGAATACATTTGTATCAGAAAAACGATACATAACACTACTTTCTGTAGAAGTTTGGTTAACCATGTCTGTCTAATTCAATTTATGACTAATTATCCAAATTTTGTCAGATAGATGTAACTTATGACTTGTTCCTTATAACATTGGAAATAAAAATGTACTTCAATATCTTGTTAGAACCTGGTAATCCTTGTAACTCTATAAAATATAGAATTTTAATATAGATTGAAGGACATTTATAAAATGGCAAATAAAGGCAACAGTAGTATACCGCTGTTCAAACTCATAAATCCATGGACAAAAAACAAAATCGGGGTAACAAACTAAAACTGAGGGAAACGCATAAATATAAGAGGAGAACAACGACACAACACTACAATGTAACTAACACACACAGAAACGGACCAAGCATCAGACAAAATCCCACGAGAATAACAAATATAACATCAAAACCAAATACATGAATTTAGGATAGACAAGTACCGTGACACGTCTTATCGCAATGTCAATTTACACTCAAAAATAAGAGAAAACAAACGACGCAACGTTAAATTGTAATACACACAGAAACGAACTATAATATAACAATGGCCATATTCCTGACTTGGTACAGGACATTTTTAATGGAAAAAATGGTGGGTTGAACCTGGTTTTGTGGCATGCCAAACCTCGCACTTTAATGGCAATGTTAAATATAACATAGAAATGACAACATAATATTACAGGACTATAATACAAATAAATAGGAAAACGTATTAGACAAAGAAACACATGATTAATGAATAACAAAAAGCATCAGGTTTAAAATTTAATACGCCAAAAACGCGCCTCGTCCACACAAGACTCACCAGTGACGTCCAGATATAAAAGATCGAAAGCGAAAAAAAGTACAAAGTTGTACAGCACTGAAGATCAAAAGTTGAAAAAAGGTTGTGTCAAATACGGCTAGGTTTTTATGCTTGGGATAAGAACATCCTTATTAGTTAGAAAAATTAATGCTATTGCAAACAGGAAATTTTATCAAATGAATATAACAGATATACATAATGAAACTGAAGTATTAACTCATTACATAAAACAAACACGAATACATAATGAATGACCAACACAGAATAGACACACCCGACTCAGTCCAGGCCTCAACGCAGTAAATTATGAAAATGACGTCACATACCATGATGAAAAGGCATTAAAAATTACGTCACATACGATGGTGAAAAGGCATTAAAAATTACGTCACATACGATGGTGAAAAGGCATTAAAAATTACGTCACATTTGAATATATGAAATTTCTGAAACAGCAGAAAAATTACGTCACATATGAAAAACTTTAATGTGTAAACACATTAGGGAGAAATTTATCCTTCTACCTTTGATAAGTCCGGAAGCATTTCTGGAAACCGATTAACCTTCATCTGGAAAGCTACAAATAGTCTAAATTGTACCTATAATGTCTGTTTTATTCACGTATCGTTGTAAATATAATGGAACGTGATGCGACTGTCATACAAGTAAGAGGTTTAGCGCTATAAAACCAGTTTTAATCCACCATTTTCTACATTTGAACATGCCTGTACTAAGTCAGGAATCTGACAGTTGTTGTCCATTCATTTGATGTGTTTTATCATTTGATTTTACCATTTGTTTAGGGACTTTCCGTTTTGAATTTTCTTCGGAGTACAGTATTTTTGTGCTTTTACTTTTTTCTAGACATGTGCAGGAGACAAATCCCGCACACGTACGTGGGCTTCAACTGCCCCTGAACAAAAACTTTTATTAGTTTAGATCAGTCTACTTCGGTTGTGATACAGCATAGCATAATAACAATAACGGTTCCAATTTTTCTGCACCAGATGCGCATTTCGACAATACATGTCTCTTCAGTGATGCTCGTGGCCAAAATATTTAAAACCCAAAGCTTATATAAAAGATGAAGAGCTGTAATCCAAAAGTTCCAAAAAGTATAGCCAAAATCCGTGAAAGGAATCAGAGCTTTGCATGAGGGAGATACATTTCTTAATTTATAATAATTTCTAACATTTTGTAACAGCAAATTTTAATAAAACAAAACATCCGTATTTTTATGCCAGTACCTGAGTACTGGCTACTGGGCTGGTGATACCCTCGTTCTTGTTCAATCTGGATAGTTTCTGAAAGTCATTTCATCGTTTTATAGATACGTCTATACGGCGTGGGAACTAGAATTTTTGAAAGACTTGAACGCGGTCGTTAACAATGCTTTAGATTCATAGTACAATTTCATTCATCTACCACTAGAGTGCTCATGTTTCATGGTATACTACTAATAGTGAAAATCTAGTAATCGTCGAGGTGATGAACTTTGAAAACTAAGTTTGATATAACGTTTTGTCATTGATGAACACATGTTTCGTGTAATTTAAACTACAATAAAAACAATTTAATTTCGTATTCCATATGTTCTTTTTAAAGGCTTGTAACTTTTTTTTATATATTTCATAAAAATCATGCAAATTGATGATTGTTAAGGAAGTAACCTTACCCCATTTGAAAACGTATATATATATGCATAACATCGAGCACACTCTAGTTTTCAAAAGTTTTTGTTAATCATTTAAGTTAAGAATTAGTCCCTTGAAAACAGTCATATCATTGACCTTGAAATGTCACTTATGTTTGTTTGTCAGAAGAAAGGGGTTTGTTTTCATGTATGACCACCATATATATATCTTCAACTCAGATATACACCACAAATCGATTGAAGATCGTACACCAATCAAATTAAAAAAAATCAAAGATAAAAGCTACACGAAAGTTAGAAGATTTGGAGTGACACTCTATAGTACAGAGCGCTCGATACCTTTCCAGGCAGTCCCACGTTTAAGCACGTTGGCCACATCACCAACACTTATATGTCTGGACATGAAAACAAAATTGAGAAGGGAACGGGGAATGTGTCAAGGAGACACGAAGAGGACAAATGTGCGGAAATCAGCTGAAGGCGACCAATTGGTCTTCAACACAGAGATAATATCCTGCATCAGTACGCTTGCCTCAGCAGATCACTGAACAGTAATACATACCAGTTCAGCGAGATGGTCGCAACACTCAACCGCGAAACATAAATGTAAGTAAAAATGTATATATATTCGTAGTAGAGCTGTTCACACAACTTGTTTTGATTGTTAAACGTGTTACATGTACGTATAAATACATGTATAGATATTTGACCTTAAAATATTGACAGGATTATACTATGTAGATTTAGTATATCGTCAGCACCAGATGGTGCATATTGTTATTGTAAAACTAAATATGATAAGTCAATCAGTAAACATAAAATTATAAATCCGCCAAAGTGTATTATATCGTTAGGTTCCAGTTTGGATATTAGGTAGATGAAATAAGAGTGAATACTTTATAAGATGTACATGCTCAACCCTGTGTCAAAATAAAGAGTTTGGGTAGAGGAAATCATTTGATAAACATAATTTATCAAAAATCAGTCCTTTCAATATTTTGTGGAATCGCCATTGTACAATATCATTTATTTAAATAAACTGACAATTTATTTCCAAATAGAATTAATTTTAATTCAAAAATGTTCTGGGAGGTTAAAAATTGGCTTCCGTAGTACACGTATATACGGTACGGTACGGAGCCCCGCTAGGGACATGCAAAGAAAAAAAATATATTGTGCGCACAAAATAATATATTGTGCGCACAAAATAATATAATGTGCGCACAACTTAATTACGTACGTATAGAATACGAGACGCGAAGAAAAAAAAATACATTGCTGAGGGCTTACATTTGATCTTGACAATAAAATAGTGTGAATTAGTGATATGTGGGTAAAGAAAACAAAATGTTTCCATATTGAACCCGAGGTCTGAAAAAAATCATATTAATAAGGTTACCAAAGGAGCAATCATTTAACATCAAGGGGAGGGGAGGGAGTAATAAAAAAAAAAAACGCAATTCTCGAACATATCTATTTACTTTGTCGACGCTATCCATCAACTTTTTTTTTAGCATGAAATTTAGCATGAAAAGGTATGGGGGAAAATCTAGATTCAGAAATGTTTTTTTTTTTGGTGATCTGTTCGACCACAATATTTTTTCTTCTTCATCAAGTTAGGAATCAGAATATTAGTTAAGGAAAAAAATATAACCCCCCTCATTTTTTATGTAAAATAGTCGTTCCCTAAACATTAATTGAAAACTATATATATATATATGTTTTGAAATCTCTCCTATCTGAATAAACTGAAATTACTATTTATAACAATTTTGCTTCTTCAATAGAAAGTTGACGATACAAACGTATTTAATAAAAATGGATACTCAGATATAAGATTCCTAGGTTTTTTGTACCTACATGTATATACGCCTCAGATGGATATTTACTTTAAATTTATGCTAGATCTAAAAATGGCAGAGAATGGTAACAAATTGCAAGATGAATGTCGAAAATAAAAGTGAAAATAAAACCACTTGGAAACTGTGACAATTGATATGATGAGGTTACGTGTGTGTAACATTTTTACGTTGTGTTTCCGTTGTGTCGTTTGTTTTCTCCTATATTTGAGTGTGAATTCACATTACTATAAGACGTGTCACGGTACTTTTCTATCCCAAATTCATGTATTTGGTTTTGATGTTATATTGGTTATTCTCATCGGATCGGGTACAACAAATGACACATGCGACTCAGTTTTATTGATATCAGTTATATCATTATACAAATGACTGTAATGGACTTAATTTCTAAAACACAAAAAAGGAAAAAGTCATAATATGATTGCGTAGGAGATTTGTTATTAAGTTTTACATAAAATTGCGACAGCTGCTTAAGAATTAATTATGTAATCCCTATCAACTGTTAAACGTTCCTGTGTTATTTCATGTAAAAATGCCAAGGATAAATTTCGTAAAAAAACTCGCTTTAAACAAACAAGTTCTTCATCAAAACATTGTTAGCGATCGGACTGTTTCATAAAAGATGGACGAACGATACCAAAGGGGCATTCAAACTCATAAATCGAAAATAAACTGACAACGACATGGCTAAAAATGAAAAAAAGTCAAACAGACAAATAATAGTTCACATGACACAACATAGAAAACTTAAGAATAAACAACACGAACCTCTAAAAAACTTGAGGTGATCTCAAGGTGCTACGGAAGGGTAAGCAAATCCTGCTCCACGTGTTGCTTATGTGATAACAAATCCGGTAAATAGTATAATTCGGTAGATGACATTCATGAAAGGAAAGGGGATTGTACTTACGACGTAAGGAACGTATCCGATTTTATTTGTAAAACGGTTATTCCATAACGGTCAACCAACTCGTGATGGCGTCCGTAAAATAACCTTTTGTAAGATATAGAGATGCGAAAGATATCAAATCTATTTTCAACCGCATTAATCGAGAAAACAACAAAATCTGAACAACGTTATGGCAAATAAAACTATCAACAAACAAACAAACGAAAAAATGCCGAAGACAAACGACAGTAGAAACAATACAACATAGACAACTAAAAACTTGGACACCGCCAACAACTGGGATGCTCTCATGTGCTATTGGGGGTTCTCTAAAACGATTGTTTTTTCATATTGCGATATTCCCGTCGTAAATACTACACATAACCTGACCATCAACTATTCTTAAAAAGTAGTGCTCCCGAAAACGACTTTTAAAAGTGAAAAAAAAAAACCAAAGGTACGAATTCCGAGGAATATTCAAATCGGAAAGTCACTTATCAAAAGGCAAAATCAAAAGCTCAAACACATAAAACGAACGGAAAAAACTGTCATATTCCTGACTAGGCGCATACATTCCTTAATGTAGAAAATAGTGGATTACACCATGTTTTATTGCTACAAATCTGTCACTTAAATTTTAAAACTAGAGGCTCTCAAGAGCCTGTGTAGCTCACCTTGGTCTATGTGCATATTATCAATGGACACAGATAAATTCATGACACAATGGTGTTTTTGTGATGGTGATGTGTTTGTAGATCTTTCTTTACTAAACATTCTTGTTGCTACAAATATTTCTCTCTATAATGAACTTGGCCCAGTAATTACAGTGGAAAATATTTCCTAAAAACATGACGAAAAAGTTGTTAACAATTGACTATAAAGGGCAATAACTCCTTAAGGGGTCAATTGAAAATTTTGGTCATGTTGACTTATTTGTAGATCTTATTTTGCTGAACATTATTGCTGTTTACAGTTTATCTCTATCTATAATAATATTCAAGATAATAACCAAAATCTGCAAAATTTCCTTAAAATTACTAATTTGGGGGCAGCACCCCACAACAGGTTGTCTGATTTGTCTGAAAATTTCAGGGCAGATAGATCTTGACCTGATGAACAATTTTACCTAGTCAGATGATTTGCTCTAAATGCTTTGGTGTCAGAGATATTAGCCAAAATTTACATTTCCCCTCTATGTTCTATTTTTAGCCATGGCAGCCATCTTGGTTGGTTGGACGGGTCACGCCACACAATTTTTAAACTAAATACCCCAATAATGATTGTGGCCAAGTTTGGTTAAATTTGGCCCAGGAGTTTCAGAGGAGAAGATTTTTGTAAGATTACAAAAATTTACGAAAAATTGGTCAAAATGGACTATAAAGGGCAATACCTCCTTAAGGGGTCAACTGATAATTTTGGTCATGTTGACTTATTTGTAGATCTTACTTTGCTGAACATTATTGCTGTTTACAGTTTATCTCTTTCTATAATAATATTCAAGATAATAACCAAAATCTGCAAAATTTCCTTCAAATTACTTATTTCGGGGCAGCAACCCAATAACCGGTTGTCCTATTCATTTGAAAGTTTCAGGGCAGATAGATTTTCACTTGATGAACAATTTTACCCCTGTCAGATTTGCTCTAAATGCTTTGGTTTCAGAGTTATAAGCCAAAATCTACCTTTCACCCCTATGTTCTATTTTTAGCCATGGCGGCCATCTTGGTTGGTTGGCCGGGTCATGCCACACATTTTTTAAACTAGATACCCCAAAGATGATTGTGGCCAAGTTTGGATTAATTTGGCCATGTAGTTTCAGAGGAGAAGATTTTTGTAATAGATTACTAAGATTTACAAAAAATGGTTAAAAATTGACTATAAAGGGCAATAACTCATAAAGGGGTCAACTGACCATTTCGGTCATGTTGACTTATTTGTAAATCTTACTTTGCTGAACATTATTGCTGTTTACAGTTTATCTTCATCTATAATAATATTCAAGATAATAACCAAAAACAGCAAAATTTCCTTAAAATTACATATTCAGGGGCAGCAACCCAACAACGGGTTGTCTGATTCATCTGAAAATTTCAGGGCAGATAGATCTCGACCTGATAATCAATTTTACATCCGTCAGATTTGCTCTAAATGCTTTGGTTTTTGAGTTATAAGCCAAAAACTGAATTTTACCCCTATGTTCTATTTTTAGCTGTGGCGGCCATCTTGGTTGGTTGGCCAGGTCACGCCACATTTTTTAAACTAGATACTCCAATTGTGATTGTGGCCAAGTTTGGTTGAATTTGGCCCAGTAGTTTCAGAGGAGAAGATTTTTGTAAAAGATTACTAAGATTTACAAAAAAATGGTTAAAAATTGACTATAAAGGGCAATAACTCCT
The DNA here is from genome assembly GCF_965363235.1 of Mytilus galloprovincialis. Classification (NCBI taxonomy): domain Eukaryota; kingdom Metazoa; phylum Mollusca; class Bivalvia; order Mytilida; family Mytilidae; genus Mytilus; species Mytilus galloprovincialis. The sequence goes on from NC_134846.1 coordinate 17,310,080, forward strand.
AAAGGGGTCAACTGACCATTTCGGTCATGTTGACTTATTTGTAAATCTTACTTTACTGAACATTATTGCTGTCTACAGTTTTTCTCTATCTATAATAATATTCAAAATAATAACCAAAAACAGCAAAATTTCCTTAAAATTACCAATTCAGGGGCAGCAACCCAACAACGGGTTGTCCGATTCATCTGAAAATTGCAGGGCAGATAGATCTTGACCTGATAAACAATTTTACCCATGTCAGATTTGCTCTAAATGCTTCGGTTTTTGAGTTATAAGCCAAAAACTGCATTTTACCCCTATGTTCTATTTTTAGCCATGGCGGCCATCTTGGTTGGTTGGCTGGGTCACACCACACATTTTTTAAACTAGATACCCCAATGATAATTGTGGCCAAGTTTGGTTTAATTTGGCCCAGCAGTTTCAGAGGAGAAGATTTTTGTAAAAGTTAACGACGACGGACGACGGACGACGACGGACGCCGGACGCAAAGTGATGGGAAAAGCTCACTTGGCCCTTCGGGCCAGGTGAGCTAAAAATGTTCAACCCATTAATTTAAACTTAATAACGCTAAATCTATATATTTTTGCAATTTTTAAATGTTTCTGAAAAAATCAATTAAATACTTGTAATGATTGCAATCAAGTGTGTGTAAACATCAGGAAATGTTTTACAATCACTGGTGGTAAGCGGATGGTCGTAACTAAAAGTTACGACCATCCGGAGATGGGAGACAACTCTAGGGATAAGTTTTTCTTTTCCGATTTTCGTGCAGTAAAAGGTTCATTTGAGCCAAACCGCTTGTCTCACATACACTTATCGTGAGTGTGTTGATATTGAAACCAAATTTGATAGACAAAATCATTCCAATTTTCGTAAAATAGTCATTCAAAAGTTCGAGCATGATGGTCGTAACTTTAAATGTGTGATGGTCGTAAATCCAACTATAATATTTTGCATGATGGTCGTAACTTTGAAAGATGACCGTAACTCGAGTATTTAGACAATTTTTATTAATGTATTTTAAAAGTAAAAGTAATAAACTCAGATGTCATATATGATTTGTTACAAACAATAGTATTTGTAACTATGATAATGATATGCAGAAATTGAGCTAGAAAATTATTAAATACACACAGTTCTGATGTATTCCAAACACTCATCATTTAGGAGTAACAGTGAAAACTTATCAACTCGCATTAAGCCAAAAAGTATGTTAGGGTTGAGTATTAATATTTTTTTTACTGTACGTTAAGGCATAAAACTATTAAATGCACGTGTATTCCTTCATAATTTTTTTTATTTTCGACTTTTTTTTATCTGAAATGATGTCGGCAGGTGAAATTATTAAACGTACAATTCTGAACAATCATTTTTAACTTTTAATCAGCTATTGCAGTTCTTATAAACTATAGACCTTCAAATATTCGGCTTTTGGTGGTTCATGCGGAAATTAAATCCACAAATACACTTCGGAGTCCTGGGTTGAGATCAATATCGTAGCTGCTACGTAGATTTTGACTATTGAACGTGTAGCTATAGACTAGTTGCTATCAATATCAGCTACGTAGCCGCTACGATATTGAACTCAACTCAGGATTTTTTAACGTGCTGTCTTTATTTTTTATCGATTACATAACAATTATATATTGCGGTATATCATGGATATTAGTTCTAAGTATTGGTACGGAATGAAAACTGAATCCATTGTGTCGCAATGAAAATTGTATTAACCTCGAAAGTAGGAATATTGTTGATACATATTTTACACTGCTACACGCGCTGAATTTAAGAGTAAAATAAAATACTAGTTTGTAGCCAGACTTAAGCTTGTAACCGGGATAATATGTCAGAGACTTAGGTAGAACTAAATGTACTGCGGCAACTATCACATACAAACCCCACGGTATGCAGGTTGAAAATTATGTGTATGTTATATGTTTATATTGTATGAATGGCTACACGCTACTCATGGACTTCGTAATGGACATAACTTTTCACCTATAATTATCAGCTTGATTTCACCCAATAACAATATGACTTCCATGGCTAAAAATAAAGCGTATGTTCTTTAACTCAGGTACGGACCTGCGAATTCGCGGGAATAGTCTAGTGTAGATAACGACCTTCATAACCTATTAATATTAACTTTTAGATTATTTTGATTCCTTACTAATGCTGTTTCGACTTAATGTATCAATCTTAAATTGTAGATTTAAAATAAATCAGCTAGTAGGTACATCCTCAAAAAGTATTTACAATGTTTATCCTTTCAAAAGATGCAAATTTCTAAAGAAGAAAAAAAAACATGTATTTCATGTGATGTCCAATTTATTAAAAATGCCTTTCCTTAAAATCTTTTATTTTGTAATTAAAAATGATTTGATACATTTCCTGCTTTTTATTTTCAACTAAGAATTATCATAACCAAGGCTGTGTTTCTTGTTTTAAAATAAATTCTCCACTTTTGAGAAATTTACATTGTTAATGAATTTAATCGCTTACATTAATTCAACTATTTGCCTCTGGTTAGTTTTATACATTATATTTTCAGTATACATGTATATGACTGTCATTTCATTTTGTATTGTTTCGTTCGGTTCGTTCCAATTTTCTTCCGTTTCGCACTTTACAGGTACCCCTCTCTTCACCCCTTTTAGTTTTTATCATTGGTGAAAACAACGTACTTCACAATTATATAATATAATATATTCATATAATAAAAGACACGTTTAAATCTCTTGACTTGCCTTGTTCGGTCCAAAACATTTTACCAATTTGAAACTTTAATCAAAATTCCCCCAAACTAATATCTGAAAACTTTTTTTAAAATTTTGAATTGATAAGTGTTACACGGATTGAAATTGCTTTATTTTACGTTGTATGTAAAAATTTTAAAAATTCTTCAGAAATACGTCATATAATATATGCATACAATAAAAGACACATTTAAAACTCTTGACTTGCCTTATTCGGTCTTATTTAAAACAGAGTTACGACCATCACAAATTTTCGTTACGACCATCCTCCACATTTTTGTTTTTTTTAAGTTACGACCATCATGCTCGAATTTTTGAATGACTATTTTACGAAAATTGGAATGTTTTAATGCATCAAATTTGATTTCAATATCACCGAACTACCGAATAGTATGTATGAGAAAAGCGGTTTGACTCAAATGAACATTTTACCGCACGAAAATCGAAAAAGAAAAGTTTATCCCTAGAGTTGTCTCCCATCTCCGGATGGTCGTAACTTTTAGTTACGACCATCCGCTTACCACCAGTGACAATGTATGATTGTCAATCAGACAACTATCCACAAGAGACCATACGACGAGAATGTAAGAAACTATTATAATTGATCACAGTTTGGTGTTGTCAGTTTATTTTTGATCTAAGAGTTGTACAGTCCCTCTTGTATCTCGCCCCTCTTTTGGCCTTCAATAATTAGTAAAATATTTTTTTATACTATCTTCCAGTTCTTATGAAATTACATGCCATCTTGATCGGTCTGTCGCTTGATAGCTTGCTGTTAATATTACGATTTTGTAACAGGGTTATACGTCTAATAAAACAAACGAATCCATCCAGGCTTAAAATTAGTTATATAGGATAGCAGGATATTTTAATTTGAGCGTCACTGATGAGTCTTATTTAGACGAAATGGGCATCTGGCGAATCAAATCATAAGCCGTCAAGTTGTATATTTGATAACTATTGGCTCTGTCAAAGCCAGGAACCTGTTATTCTACCTCAGGCATAGATTACCTTAGCTGTGTTTAGCAACATTTTTAGGAATTTTGGATCTCAATGCTCTGCAACTTCGTACTTTATTTGGCTTTTTTTTTAAATTTTTTTTTGGATTCGAGCGTCACTGATGAGTCTTTTGTAGACAAAACGCGCGTCTGGCGTATATATAAAATTTAGTCCTGGTATCTATGATGAGTTTATTTATTCAGGTGTTATCGTTTGTTGTTGTTTGTTTATTGCTTTGTGTATACATATGGTTGTTCTCGTTTGAACCGTTTAACATTTGTCATTTTTTAACCTTTTGCAACTTGCTTTGCTGTTTTAGTTATGCTTATTTTTTTTTACATATTTAATAATTGATATCTTCAATGTCTTTCGTATCTGTTGGAGAGTTTTCTCATTGGTAATTATATCACATGTTTTTAGTTTCGTATTCCACTATTGCAATCTAACTTTAAAATCAGTTGTTCATGTTTTCCACTTGTTTTTTTTCGATATTTAAGGAATGACTGTAATATTTTTTCTGTCTATGAAGAAATGACATAAAAAATTTGGTGCACACTGAATAACGCGCGTAGCGGGTTATTTAACAGTGTGCACCACATTTTTTATGTTATTTCGAATAGACAGAAAAAATATTACAGTCATTTCTTATAATTTAATTCTAAATTCCATTTTAAACCGTAGAAAACCATGAAAAAACGTTGATGACGTCACGGTCACATGACTAAATTATGTCTACGGGCTCATAACAAAATAACGTCAGCAATCAGAAGACGCGTTACATCCACAATTAAATTATTCTGTTTTAAACCCCGACTTAGCTTTTGTCTTATACCAGTTTTGAATCGATGGTCACAGTCTTATGTAGACTTAACGCGCGTCTGGCGTTCCAATTTATAAGCCTGGTATATTTGAGATCATTTGATGAGTTTAAACAACTACTGAGTCAAAGCTACGGCAGGTACTGGAATCACCTGCCCAGTAATCACGCAGCACCAAAGGCGTACCACATTATTTTCCTGGTACCTTTGATAAACTTAGACGCAGTGAGATGTTTAACAGCTTTAAAACTAGATTTAGCATTTTCTACATAAGGAAAGGCCTGTACATAGTCAGGAATATTAAGTTGTTTTCAATTCGTTTGATGTGTTTGAGCTTTTGATGTTGCTATTTATTAATGAACTTTCCGATTTGAATTTTTCTTTGAGTTTGGCAATTTTGGTATTTTACCTATATTTTGTAGATGTAACTTAGAAATGAGTCGAATTTCTGTTTTGAGTAAAAGCAATTTTGCGTTTGCTCATCTTTTCCGTCTTTTCATTTGTACATAAGTGTGTACATGTGCTGCCTTTCTATCTAAATATTGTCATGGAAAGACCTAATTCCATTAAAAGAAAGTTGCCGATATAATAAGTCAAGCAGTGAATCAGATCAAGTGAAGAAAAGTTCTGATTTAAGATAGACTATCTCATAAACATGTTTAACCCCGCCGCATTTTTGCGCCTGTCCCAAGTCAGGATCCTCTGGCCTTTGTTAGTCTTGTATTATTTTAATTTTAGTTTCTTGTGTACAATTTGGAGTTTAGTATGGCGTTCATTATGATTAGCACTGAACTAGTATATATTTGTGTAGGGGCCAGCTGAAGGACGTCTCCGGGTGCGGGAATTCTCGCTACATTGAAGACCTGTTGGTGACCTTCTGCGGTTGTTTTTTCTATGGTCGGGTTGTTGTCTCTTTGACACATTCCTAATTTCTATTCTCAATTTTATCAAATATATTCCAACAAAACTATATCTTAGTAACAAACCTTTTATCTTAATCGAACAAGTAGATTCTTGCAATTACTCATCTCGCTTTTTAGTCAACTTGCAGTTCGTATAAACAATGTACAGAGACAACCAAGGATTCGAACTCGTTTAAAATAATTTCAACACTTTCTTTCTGTGCTCATTCATTATCTACAACATATAGTACTTAAAATTCAGAAGTTATTGCATGCATTTTTCAATGCAATTTTGAAGAATGAACAAAAAAAAAACGAGCTTAATTATTGCGATTTTAGGAAAAGCTACCTACAGATAAATATATCAGATACAAGAACTCGAGTTCTTATAATTTCGATACTAAAACAGTCACATTATTAGCATTGATAAAAACCTCGCATTAATTTCTGAAATGACAGTATACACGGTACACAATGTCTTCAAATATACAACAGGACGTGTTTTACTTTTTGGAGAACTGATAACGAATTTAAATCAAAGTTTTATTTGTATTTTAGTACGACAGTCACGTTCTCTCTTTGTTTTATCTTGTTGATTGTATCTTGTCGTATTGCATGTCTTCTAATTGACGGTTTTATGATTTTTTTCAAATTTTGCTGGACTGCACTCATGGACTTAGTTTTAAATATTTTACCCAAATCTTTAAAGTAGTATGTGCAATGAGGTATTCACAAAAGTAGCATAATGTCATTATACTTTGAAAATTGTACGATAGTCCGTGGCAAGGGAGCGATACATGACTGCAGACCCGTGTCAAGAGACAGCAATATTTCTTGCACGTAAAAGACAACCGTGTAGATTTTATAAAGGAGCAGACTAATGCTGCCACAAGGCAGCACTCGCACCCGCAAAGTGGAAGGGGATTACTATAAGTTGTAATAAATTGTTTCCCGATCCACTATACATAAATACCTTAATGTAGTTTATAGCAATTAAAAAATATGTAGTTTTTAAAGGAAAATTTAACAACCTTGTTATCAGCAACAGGTTGTTAAACATAAACTTATATTGAATTATAATAATATGATCAGAAAATACATGTAGTTTGTACATGTATAAGGCTAGTATTTATAAAAAAGGTTAAAAATATATGTCACCGAGTTCGAGTTTGTTTTCAAAGTACAGATGGCTAAAAATCAACACATTTTGTGAAGATTGTAAAGGAAAAGCCCGTCATTATGTTATCGTACTATTTGAAAACCAAACTGCCAAAAAAAAAACAAAACTAAATGATAGAATTTACAGAATTGGTAGAAGATTACTCTTAAATTATTAAAAAATATATATTGTCTGACACTGTTTTCTTTTATCTTTTATATTATGATAAAACAAATGTACATATATGCAATGTAATGTAAACTAATATGTTTTTCTGTATACCTTTGTACAACTTAGGTGATACCAGAATAAAATGACATATTATAAAACAATATTAAAAAAGAGGTACATGCATACCTTTACAAAATTAATTTATTCGAGTTACAATGTATCTCCCTTTTTAGTGAAGTTATTATTTCTTTTTAAGTCAAACCAAAACTATCCTGCTTTTGTAAACACAGTCTAAATTATAAGATAAAATCACATGAGTTTTACCATTTTACAAAAATTTAAAAAAAGTCTTACAAATGAATTGTCTCATAGATTGCTGATTTTGATCTCTATTTTTTTAATTCAATATGGCGTAGGCCAGAATACTACCTTAAACACACATTGCACAAATAACGCCTCAAGTCGATAAGACCCGATTAGCAGAGTGTCGGATCAAGTGTCATAGTATAGAAAATTTAAAGGTAAGGTCTTTAGAAATTTGGTATATGCGGGTTTTATCTTTTTACAGAAATTCGTGAAATTTTGCTATATATATATATATATATATATATATATGGTGTCAGCTATAATTTCATAATGTTGTAAGGGATAAAGGTAACTGATAATTGTCAGTGAAGTAAAAGGTGTCAGACCACCAATTAAAAATCCCTATCTGTTCAACCAAATTTTGCAATTTCCACAGCTTTCTAAATATTTTACTTTAAGTTTAACTTCATAGAAACCAGGTATATCCTGAACTGTACATTCCTTCGTGTCATGCTCTATGCTCATTTTAACAAAGGTATGCATTATATTTGTTGCTTCCTTTGTTAAAATGAGCATAGATTCTAATCGGACAAATACAGTATTTTAATAGGTCGAAGCGTACGAATTACCTTAAAACTGTTTGGCGGTTCACGTTTCCTCCCCTTGGAGTACGCATTTTTATATTTAATAAGTTTAAAAACTAATAGGAGGGGGAGGGTAGGACATTTATCGGGACTCCGGGATCGGATGTTTTAAGCTCGGGATTTCGGAATTGACACTTTTGGGATCCAGGAATTTTTTCGAATTTAAGGATGTGGGGATTTAAATTTATTGAAATTCGGGACCTCGGGATTTCGTGTTTTTAAGCCCGGGATTTCGGGATCAGAATCCCTCCTAACCCCCTCTTAATAGTAGTGTGTATATATGTTGTTTGATAAACAGTATATAATAAATGTCTATGTAACATTGTAAGTGTTCAAATATATATTATATTCTATTAGGATAACGATGAAAATAACGAGAATATAAACAGTAGGTTTGTGCGCATGTTTCTCACTTTTTTTTGGTGCTAATTAGAACACGGCCTTGTATAACAAAGCGTAATAAGGACATCATTTTAAAATAGGAAATTGCAATTATAGGTATAATTTTTCTGTAGGGGTTACAATTAATGTGTGTATCAAGATATAAAAAAAAAAAAACTAAACAAAAAAAACCTAATTAGTACTTTTAATTTTAAGTCGTGTTAGGAGTCAAACATTTTAAGCGTATCAAATTACTTCGATTATGAAGAAGGAGGTATTTCAAACGTACAAATTTATCGACGGAATTTGTCAAAATATGTCTTAAACCTAATGATAATTGCAGTTTAATGATGTAGCACTGATTTGGTAACAGATAATTCCTCTCAATCCTTTTCAGATGTATTGATCCTTTCCTAGCCATAATACTTTGGTATTACTTTGACGTATGCACTCGGGTAACAGTTGTTGAACATCAATACATGTATTGTATACACATACGTGATTTACAATGTACACATGTTTTATTGATCATTCCTGACGTACTGATAAAATAATAACATTTTAATAGGATTGAAATATGTCAATATAGGAATGCTGACATGCTTTTTTTTTTTTTTTTTTACATATATACATTTTGTTTATGTATAACGATGATATGAAAGAGTGCGGACACACAAACTTTTCGTATCGCATTTTAAGCTCACCTGACCTGAAAGGGCAAGTGAGCTTTTCTCATCACTTGGCGTCCGTCGTCCGTCGTCCGTCGTCCGGCGTCCGGCGTCCGTCGTCCGTAAACTTTTACAAAAATCTTCTCCTCTGAAACTACTGGACCAAATTTAACCAAACTTGGCCACAATCATCCTTGGGGTATCTAGATTAAAAAATATGTCCGATGACCTGGCCATCAAACCAAGATGGCCGCCATGGCTAAAAATAGAACACAGGGGTAAAATGCAGTTTATGGCTTATAACTCAAAAACCAAAGCATTTAGAGCAAAAAGGGGGTAAAATTGATTATCAGGTCAAGATCTATTTGCCCTAAAATTTTCAGATGAATCGGACAACATTGTTGGGTTGCTGCCCCTGAATTGGTCATTTTAAGGAAATTTTGCTGTTTTTGGTTATTATCTTGAATATTATTATAGATAGAGATAAACTGTAAACAGAAATAATGTACAGCAAAGTAAGATTTACAAATAAGTCAACATGACTGAAATGGTCAGTTGACCCCTTTAGGAGTTATTGCCCTTTATAGTCAATTTTTAACCATTTTTCGTAAATCTTAGTAATCTTTTACAAAAATCTTCTTCTCTGAAACTACTGAGCCAAATTTAACCAAACTTGGCCACAATCATCTTTGGAGTATCTAGTTTAAAAAATGTGTCCGGTGACCCAGCCATCCAACCAAGATGGCCGCCACGGCTAAAAATAGAACATAGGGGTAAAATGCAGTTTTTGGCTTACAACTCAAAAACCTAAGCATTTAGAGCAAATCTGACGAGATTAAATTGTTTATCAGGTCAAGATCTATCTGCCCTGAAATTGTCAAATGGATCGAACAGCTGGTTGTTGGGTTGCTGCCCCTGAATTGTTAATTTTAAGGAAATTTTGCAGTTTTTGGTTATTATCTTGAATACTATTATAGATAGAGATAACTGTAAACAGCAATAATGTTCAGCAAAGTAAGATCTACAAATAAGTCAACATGACCAAAATTGTCAGAGAACTCCTTAAGGAGTTTTTGTCCTTTATAGTCAATATTGAACAACTTTTCGCCATTTTTGTAACTTGTACAAAAATCTTCTTTTCTAAAACTATGGGCCAAATTTAACCAAACTTGGCCACAATCATTACTAGGGTATCTATTTTAAAAAAAGTGTCTAATGACTCTGCCTACCAACCAAGATGGCCGACATCAGTAAATACAGTAACAGGTGAGCGACACAGGCTCTTGAGAGCCTCTAGTTTGAGATAGTCATACTCATAAATCAACAATTTACAAACTTCAATTCAGTTTATTTTGATCTATGAAGGATTTTCTCCTCCAATAATATATTACCGTAGCTGTATTCGACAAAGCCTGTCGGAATATTGGACTTGGAATGCTCTTGAAACTCGTAATTTAATTGACCTCTTAGCTCTTTTGATGCAATCGTCACTGATGAGTCTTTTTGTAGACAAAACAAGAGTCTGACTTAAATATATAGTATAAGCCTGGTATCCTTGTTTTTTTTTTTATAAATACATGCATACTTTATAATTCGTTCAGAATACGTACAGTAATATCATTGCTCAACGTTTTTCAATTCGGAACAACCGCCTCAGTGGTCTGTTGGTAGCGTGTTCACCAGTCGAGTCAAACCAAAGACACGTGACATAAAGGAGTAAGAGCAAAGACTTGTCGGTTCGCAATCAGAATGTGTCCGGGTAAGGTGACATGTCTTCCTGTGGACTGTTACCAAACTCCGGACAGTGATCGTTTCCGTTCCGGAACTATTTTCCTTTACTCCATCAATATTAGTGTAGAGTAGTATTCGGGACCGTATGCGGATCGGAACTGGAACTGCCGGGGAGTTTGGACTGTTACCTCGTGAACTTGCTTGTTAAAAATCCGTCTTAGTATGTCTATGTAGTGCAGGATTAATATTCATATTACATAAACAAGTTCTCGTTTTGAATATACACACCAATTTGCCGCTGGACGTTTCGGAGCCATTCATCATTATTATTTTGTGTATCGTTCGGATTTTACTTTACAAGTGTTATAGATGTTTTCAGTCATGAACTGTGCAAAAGTATTGCTTTTGAAAATAAACAATCACCAATTTTTTTTAATTTCCAGATGAGATAAAAATTAAATAATAACATCTAAACACGAAAATATCTGTAAACTACGGAAGCCGATAAGGGCCATTCAAAAAAAAAAAAATTATGTCGTAATTACGACATAGCATGTCGTAATTTCGACATAACATGTCGTTATAACGACATCCCTATGTCGTAATTTCGACATAACATGTCGTTATAACGACATCCCTATGTCGTAATTTCGACATAATATGTCGTTACAACGACATCGCTATGTCGTAATTTCGACATAACATGTCGTAATAACGACATAGCTATGTCGTAATAACGACATCACTATATATATTAAAGAATATGTATTATGATTGCCAAGACACTAAATGACACAGAAATTAACAACTATAGGTCATATCATAATGCCCCCAATAACTAGAAAAGCCCGCATAATCAGCTATAAAAGAGGGACGAAAGATACCAGAGGGAGAGCCCCGAAATGCTGTGTGGCAGACAGTGTTATTAATTAAATAATTATTAGCTCCCTTGGTAAAACTCCAAATTTCATATTTAATGTATTTCATTGTTAAATAATTTACATGAAGCTGAATAAGTATATATCTGTTAATTGCATAGCTTTTGCTATTTGAATTCATTGATTAAAGATATTTATTTATATTGTAAAGTTTAATATTTGTATCGTCGCAAAATCTTTGGTCACCTTCTTTGGTTACCTTCTGTGAGAAACTTATATATTTTATAGATCCTGATTGGACGTAATAAGTAACCGACTGGGGACTATGAGGACTGACCTCAAGTCCTATCAAGGCAAACAAAGCTTTCCACCTCTCATTAAAGAAGTGCACAACTTCATGGTTTGTTGTCATGAGGGTGATTGGACGTATCGATTGCTCTGTATTTACTATCAAACAATGGGCACGATGTTCCTAAAACACGACATTACACATAAAAAGCGGCGTCGAAGAGGGTTTTTGATTAATTTTTGCAAGTTTTATTTGTTTTTTTTTTATATGTTGGTTGATTTATTTATTATATTACAAAATTTTTAAAATTTCTGATTCTGGTTCTGTTCGTTTTGTGATGTCATTTTATCATAAATTACCTCAAGTTGTGGAAATCTATTTAATAATGTTTACCCTTTAAGTTATTTCAACTAAAAATGCATTACTGTCGCAAGTAATGTGGGAAAGAAAGATGGGACGGAAGTAGATATAGGAAGATGTGGTACAGTTTTCCATAAGAAAGATATTTTTTTTTAGATGTACGAAACTTTTATCATATGATGTTTAACTTTCAAGGTGCATATCATCTAGCTATCTGTCATTGTAAAATTTAACTTAACCCCAATACAAATATATCTGACACTCTGCAAGTAAATCGAACATTTTTACCCTTGGTTAAATTTGAATAGAATTGTATTTTCCCTGGTACATAAGTTGTCGAAATACACCCCTTCAATTACTTGAACCTTGGCTTGAGAATTATTTCCGCGCAAGTCATCTATAGTGTTTTTAAAATTTCTGATATACATTTTAAAATATAGTAATCTACTCCTGGATCGTCCGCGAAAACGGCTTAAATAATCCCGGGTTTTTTTAAATTCGATGAAACGGTTTTCGTCGCTGTTTGGGATTTGTCTTTCAATTACTAGTACCTCAATTTCATGCACAAGTTTATATTGACGAAAAGTTCCGGTTTCGCTAGTACAGGAATTAATTTCATCACGACAGTTATAACATGAATAGCAGGACAAATCGCGAAGTAAAACACTCCGTGAACTGGTATAAGTCTTTTAATATTGGTGATTGCACCTTACTGAAGTGACGACTTTAAATGATCTATGGAGTACTTCCACAATATAAATTTCAATTCGAATTTAACATTTAGAGGACTGTCTTGGTGTCTAAAATTTGTCTTTGCAAAAGTTGGACGAAGTGTTTTTCCCCATTTCACCATTCTTTTAAATAAATCGTTAAAAGCTATAAACGATTAATAAAAATTACAAAATTTAACCTGTGTCTAACCTATGTCCCCGGGTGGAGTCTATAGCAACATGCGCTATTCTTTTTTTTTTCGGCAGCAATCATCAACCTGTTTTTTCCAAATTTCATAACACGATTTGTTTTAATTATCATGATCATTTAATTGAAACTTTAGCACATGTAACGACGGAAATTAGCGTCTTTCGAACTTTCGACGTTTGGACAAATTGGCTACTGTTTTGTAATGTGTGGAAGCATTTTATTCCTTTAAGACCCAAACATGTAGTTAATAAGAAAAGAATCTTGGCATTTTTTACTCTTCGTGTATCTAACTTTTGTTTTGATTAATTATAAAAAATACGCGTTAACTGCTTTGAAAAATGAAATATCAACTTGGACGAAACGGCTACCGTTTGAAAAATTACTGTGTAGAGAAGATTTTATTGAATCAGCAATATTTGAACTCACGAACAATGAGGCAAATATTTGTACTTTTGTTAGATATTATTATTGTCTTACTCTTTTTATTCATTTTCTGCTGCTTACAAAATTCACTTTCAGTCGTTGAGATAACGAAAAACGTCGTTGGACATTTTTCTTATTCCCGCTTAATATGAAGCCACCGAGTCAAATAAAATTTGGCAAAAATAACGGCTTTAACGCCACAAAGAACCGACACCTGTCGTTGTTCCTGCCAAGTATCAAGAAGATCAGAGAATAAGAAATAGGATCACTATACATAAGATTTAAAACAGTTTTTCATAAATGTAACGTTGGACATCCGGTTTTTTTCACATAGCTTTGCTAATCTAATCATCAAATATACTAGATATTACTTAGTTATATATGATCAAGAGCTGTAAAAACATAATTTGAAACATATATTGAATTTGTTTTAATATTGGTTCGTGTTTTCTAACATTTTTATATTGTTTTGCGGATGAAATTTCGAAGATTCTGTTTTAAATCCTAAAGCTTGTAGCAACATCGTGTCCAACGTTTGAAAGTCGAAAGAGAGCAATCAATATTTCAATTCACCCTTATAACACGAAGGCATGTAATTAGAGCTTGTTTATAGGTACGACTGTATGTCAATCCTCATATAATTCCACACATATTTCTTCGAACAAGTAGAAGGTTTATAAGACCTTGACTGACTCTGCATCACTTTCACGGTCGGTTTCTTGAAGGACTTAAATAGGATCTATAAATTATATAAGTTTCTCACAGAAGGTAACCAAAGAAGTTGACTAACGATACAAATATTAAACTTTACAATATGAATAAATATCTTTAACCAATGAATTCAAATAGCAAAAGATATGCAATTAACAAATATATACTTATTAAGCATCATGTAAATTAATCAACAATGAAATACTTGAAATATGAAATTTGGAGTTTTACCAAGGGAGCTAATAATTAATTAATGTTAACACTGTATGCCACACAGCATTCCGGGGCCTCTCCCTCTGGTATCTTTCGTCCCTCTTTTATAGCTGACTATGCGGGGGCTTTTTTAACTATTGGGGGCATTATGATAACATATAGTTGTTAATTTCTGTGTCATTTAGTGTCTTGGCAATCATAATACACATTCTTTTATATACATAGCGATGTCGTTATTACGACATAGCTATGTCGTTAAAACGACATAGTGATGTCGTTATTACGACATGTTATGTCGAAATAACGACATAGCGATGTCGTTATAACGACATGTTATGTCGAAATTACGACATAGCGATGTCGTAATAACGACATGTTATGTCGAAATTACGACATGCTATGTCGTAATTACGACATAATTTTTTTTTTTGAATGGCCCTTATCGGCTTCCGTAGTAAACAAAGTCAGAGTTATAAAATATTTGTTTTTTCATGGAAGTCCTTGAAGAAAATATACTGTGATCCTTACTATTATTTCTATTACAAAATGCCAAAATGATGTGTGTCCCTCAGGACCTTCTGATCACCGCTTTTTGAGAACTCTACCGAAGTAGTAATGAATTCAAAATAGTCTGGTCTAATGTTGGGATAAGAAAAACATGTTTTGAAGGTTATGATGACCCCTGAATAGAATGAATACATTTATTTTCAAGTCCTATAATCATTAATCTGCGATATAAAATAAACCAACCCTTTTGTAATTTTGGATTGTGAATTTGCGTCTTTTAAAAATAGAGCATTAGCCTAAAGTTGAACTTTTAACGGTAACACATTTTAAAGGTTAACATTTTGGCACGTTCGTTTTACGCACTGATGTGTTTGCGCATGCTGGACACCTCTCCTGTACCAGTAAGTGGAAACACTTTTTGTTTAAGTACAAACACAATTTTGTTTGTAAGCAATACAATTTGATGTTACTTAAAACAATCTTTGACATTACTTATTTAAAATATACATTTACAAAAAAACATACAGTGGATATCACGTCTAACCTCTCATTAGAACTGTCAGAATATCTGTTATAGAACTGTTCTAACCTGTTCTAGAACAGTTCTACCTAGAACAGTTCTACCCTAGAACTGTTCTACGTAGAACTGTCAGAATCAGTTCTAGGTAGAACTGACTAAATCAGTTCTAGGTAGAACTGTCAGGATCAGTTCTAGGGTAGAACTGTCTAAATCAGTTCTAGGTAGAACTGTCCAAATCAGTTCTAACCGTAGAACTGTCAGCAGGACTGACTTAATCAGTCAGGACTGTAGAACAGTTCTAAATGACGTCACTGCAGTAAGGGCACTTTAGAATTTAGAAGAAATAAATCACTTCCAATTACTTTGCTATAGCAGATTTTCTATATTTTTTACTGATCAAACGTTACATGTACAAATATCGAAGTGAATAGAAGGTTATCCAACTCATCGGAGAAATATTTTTATAAGATTGCATCTATAGGAAACATCATTGTTTACGTTTCTTCGTTCCCCGTTTTTAACAGTCTCTTCATAAATATAACTCTGCATTTAATTCATGGAATTTTAATTGTAATTTACCTTGTTTGCCTTGGATTTACATTCATTTAAGATTCTGTTTTGACAAATGTTCAAACGAAAATTGTACAGTGGATGAATTATGGGATATTAATGAAAAAAGTGTTGTATTATAACGTAAAAAAACTATATACATTTTTCACCATCTCGTCAATTTAGCTAGACTTATCCATAACGATTATAAATGATATCAGGGAGTCTGGAACTCAGAAAAATATACTCATCTGAACATGAATGAAACATTTGCCCCTGGACGTTCGGCTACAAACAAAATCATGCATTTTTCTTTGCCTTCTTCAAATTATATTAACAGTATACTATTCCAAGAAGAGAACTTCCCATACATGTACTTTTTATTTTAAAATAAATTTTATGAATCAGTCATGTGAGTGTTGGATGATGCTGTAAAATAGTTTTGTTTTAAAAAAAAAAACATTACAAACCTGAGACTACTATATACTACTAGTCTCAGCACAAACTAACGGACTTAAAAAGTCACTTTAGTGACGGTTCATTATTATGGATACAGAGAGGAAATAACGGTGCGCTAAATTTTTAGATATGGTATAAATACACCTTATCGCTATTTGTCTGCCATTACTGGATATCACACAGGTTCCCGTAAAAATTTGATGTCATAAAACAAAATATCTGACGCCACAATGGAAAAGTGATTGTTGTATGCTTCAAAAGTTCAAGAGGCCTGGTCAGCCAGGATTAGCAATAAGGTGTATTGTGTTCCAAAGTTGGTGTCATTTTTATCATACGATCCGTCCTGACATAGAAATATTATTGGTTTACAATGACTGAGGCCATATATATTTACATGATAAGTGTAAATAAGTTCAGTTTTGGTTGATGTGGTCAAATAATTTTGTTAAAACGACTCGGTCTGATACATGTATATCGAAACTACTGAAATTTGTTTACAATTCAATATTTTGAATAAAAAGAGGACTTGCAGAAAATTGCTGTACTCTAAATTGATGTGGAAATATTTTTGTAGCCAATGTGTTACAATATTGCTGTCATTTGAATTATACAATCCATCGTGATATGTAACTATAAGTGATTTACTATGCGGCTATATATATATATTAAGATTTACATTATAAAGTGTAAATATGGTCAGTTTTGGTTGATGCTGTCACATATGGTCAGTTTTGGTTGATGCTGTCAAATATAAAAAAGAAGATGTGGTATGATTGCCAATGAGACAACTATCCACAAAAGATCAAAATGACTCAGACATTAACAACTATAGGTCACCGCACGGCCTTCAACAATGAGCAAAGCCCATACCGCATAGTAAGCTATAAATATGGTCAGTTTTCGTGGTTTTGGGTGATGCGGACAAATAATTTTGTTATATCCATGAGTCAGTCTGAGATATCAAAACTACTGAAATTAGTTTACGATTCAAAATTTTGATTAAAAAGAGGACATGCTGGCACTAGTGTACTATAAACTGATGCGTCGAGCATAATTTTGTTTTCCAATATTGCTTTCATTTATATTAAACAAATCCTGCTATAAACATGATAAAAATATAAGCTCGTGCAATATAAAATTCTACTCGGAACAATATTCCCCAATATTCATGCAATAACTCTATAAAATAGATCATTTGTATTATCATGATTATACACTCCACCCTTACATAAAAATATTACAGATTTACTATGCGACTATAAGAGTTACATAAAAAAGAGCAAATATGGTCAGTTTTGGTTGATGTGGTCAAATATGGTCAGTTTTGGTTGATGCTGTCAAATATTGTCAGTTTTGATTGATGCAGACAAATAATTTTGTTACATGAGTCAGTCTGAGGTATGAAAACTACTGACATTTGTTTCTGATGCGATATTTTGAATAAAAATAGGAAATGCTGGCACCCTCAATTGATGCGAAAAAAAATTTGTGGTCATTGATTTCCAATATTGCAGTTATTTATATACTACAGTCCCTCTCGACCTAAAATTATAACTGAATTGCTGTGCAGCTATATAGATTTACATAATAAAAAGCAAATAAGGTAAGTTTTGGTAGATGCAGCCAAAAGATTTTATTACACGACTCAGTCTGAAGTATAAAAACTACTTATATATTTGTTTATGTTTCAATATTTAGGATCAAGGGGAGGGGGTCCAGGGGTTGGAACCCCACTTTTTTTAACATCAATGCATTTGAATGGGAGCATATAGTTGGACCCCCCCCCCCCACCCCCAGCCTTTTAAAAATGGCTGGCTCTGCCCTTCATGCTGGCACTATAAATTGATGCGAACAAAATTTTTTTCCAAAATTGCTGTAACTTGTATATTACAGTCCCTCTAGACCTAAAATTAAAACTGAAGTACTGTGCAGCTATATAGATTTGCAGAAAGAAAAAAGCAAATAATGGCAGTTTAGATTGATGCGGTCAAAAGATTTTTGTTAAACAGGTCGTCCGAGGTATGAAAACTACTCGTAAACTGATATTATATTGGTTAATGAGGTCCGATAATTTTGTTATGTGATAACGAGCCATCCTGATTCCCGGAATAACAAATGTAAAACCATTCAAATAATAATGCCCCCCCCCCTAATACTAACGGCCTAATTTATGTACAAAAATTGAAAGAAAAACAAATAATTTATGTGGCACATCAACAAAAGAAAATCACTGAATTACATGCTCCTGACTTGGAACAGGCACATACATGCAGAATATGGCGGGGTTAATAGGTTAAACTTGCCGATTATAAATCTGAAATAAAACCGGCAAAATAGCAAAACTCTGTATAATTTAAATCGCTTTTTTACCCAAGCCTTTATATTAAGGCAAAGAGTTCTTAAAAGTTATAAATCAACTCTAGCCGTAGAATTTATAAATCAATTTTAGCCGTAGAGAACTTATAAATCAATTCTGGTCGTAGAATTTATAAAAAATCAATTCTAGCCGTAGAATTAGAAATCAATTCTAACCGTAGAACTGTTCTAGAAGTAGAACTGACCAAATATTTGATCAGTTCTAGCTAGAACTGTCTAAAACTGTTTTAGGGTAGAACTGTCAGGATCAGTTCTAGGTAGAACTGTCCAAATCAGTTCTAGGTAGAACTGACCAAATCAGTTCTAGCTAGAACAGTTCTAACCTAGAACTTACTAAAAGGTGTCAGGCTGACAGTTCTACGTACTGTCCTAGAACAGTTCTCCTGACAGATTTAATGAGAGGTTAGAAGTGATCTCCACTGTAACTACATTAATCTTTAAGTCACGTAACATGCTGTATATTAGTTTTTATTTAATAGAAACAGCTGATGAGGTCCTCGACAGTAAACATACTATTAAAGTTGCCGGTTGAAGACCGTACTTTGACCTATAATTGTTTTTCATTAACAAATTGTGACTTGGATGGAGAGTTGTTTCATTGGCACTCATACCACATCTTCTTATATCTATTCGTTGCTGTCAAATCAAATGTTATAAAATGCCCCAAAAGACGTTTGCTTCTCTGTTTCAAAATAACAAGCTTTTTTTAAAAAGAAAACTGTTATAGATTGATAGTATATAAATAAAATGACAAAAAAAAGCAGAAAAATTGGAGGGTCCGTGTGCTTGTTTTATTCTTTCAAATATTATGAAAAATATAACAAGTATTTTAAAGCATTTTCAAGTATGGCTTTTAAAAATTAATACAGTAAATTATGAAACAAAATAGGGGTTAGTGGGGGAAATTGTTTAATGACGTTCCTTTGACAAAACCAGAGAAATTTCGAAAATCTGGTAAACATATTTAAAGCAAACATCCTTAAGCACAAACTAGAAGAATATATTATCATCAAACAGTACCGGGTAATACGTAATTATATATTTTATACATTATTGAATCATGAGAAAAATGTTTGGTAGCTTAATTACATGTATGTAAATGCTAAAATGTCATAATTCATGCTCGACAATAAAAATAGCTATGTTAAACGTTAATACCCTCATCAACATTGTTTCACTTGTCGACACAATTGACGATTCAAACGTTAAACAAGTTAGTAAAAATCGAATGACCGACCTAATTTAAGATGTAACTTTGACTTTTAGAATTAATTTGATATGTTAACGAAATGATATTTTAATTACAAAACCCTGTTTTCTAATACGACCAGTTGAGCCACTTGCGGGTCAGGACCGGGTTGTCTTTCTGGGGCACCTTGAATTTTTCCCACTTTTTGGTTTGTGTCGTACTGCTCATTCTTTAGTTTTCTGTGTGTGTGGTAGAATAACTCGAATAATTCAAGCCCTTACCGTCTCCGTTTCTCTCCACTTTTCGAGGTTAATGTAGTAATCTTAATATAACGACTGGATTATTCGGGTTAGAGGTAGAACGGTGTTTTTCTGTTCGTCCTTGTTTTAAACACTGTTGTGTTTGTTTTTTGTCTACTTATTGACCACTTAGTATCGTTAGTGTCTTTTTTGTAGGACACATTTTAGAACACTCTATTGTCCATATACTATTAAATACTGGAGATGTAATTCAATCAAATCTGGCATATGCCAATTGTTTTGTTGATCTTCTTTTAACTTTCTGAATGATGTATAAAGTCTTACAAGTGAATCTTTTCCAAGTCTAACAGAATATGTCGTGAGCGCACTTAACATTTCTTTAAAATATCCTGGTATATGTTTTTGCATACACAGTGGTTTGCAGTCCATAAAGCAAGAAGCGAGTGCTATCCGTATAGTTGATCGATGCGAGGACTCGTGGAGGATATGTTCAAATATTATGGCCATAAGTAATAAAATGTACCATTAAAAAAACGTTGAGAAGCATTTATCTAATATATTATGTTGTGTGAATATCATAAACTACTAGTTAGCCGATTTCAAACTGAAACGGTCATTTTTATTTGATGAAGTATTCTATGTTAGTACATTTTATTCGTCACTATTCAAATGGTTCGCTTGCAGTCCAATAAAGACTATAAATATCTTTGCAGTATTTTATTTTTAGAATCTTCAGGCTGTTCTTTATAAACATCACAACTATCAAAGTCATACAATCTTCCGAAGACATGATTCATTGCAGACCAAAAGTCAGAATAGTTACTTTCTTAACACTACATACCTTCTTAGGATCAGGCTTTTCAGTTGAAATTTATATCAAAATAATAATAAAATACTAAAATTATTTACAAATGGTATAAACAAGGGTAACAGGTGCTGATACGAATGGGAAGTTCGGGATCAATAATACTCCTTCTTGTTGTAAACTCTATCTTAAGGTTGAAAGATCCAAAGACACTCTTGTCAATTTTCGTAAAGGTCAAGACCGGGAACAGAAATAGCTATACCAGTAGTATGATCATTACTTTCCAGTTTAATGTGATAAATGAGAATAACCCAACCACCCAATTTAAAATAAATTCTGAACAAGGACGACATTTAGAAAGTTGTAAATTGGAAAGTAGATTCTATTTTTGTTCACATATCACACGAAAGCAGTTATTGCTAAACCCGCCTTCATAATACAACCCAAAACAAGACTTAAGAATTATACCACTTTATGACACCAATCATACTGCTTATGTCAGTAAACATTGGTAAATGAAAATAACGCTAAATAAATTTAAGCGTCCGTTTTTCTTTTCTGGATTAACCTCCTTCATAAGTGCTCAAAGCCAAAACCAATGAAAGTAAAGGATACATAAATCTTAACGACTATTGTAATATTTATGTAATTATTGTAATATTAACATAATTACAATGTCTGTAACGCGCAAAGTTTGAAACAATCATTTCTAACAGACAAGGCAGACAACCATCAATTTCTATGTCTGAAAACTGAAAATATGAAAGTGTTTTCCCTAGGTGATTTTTTTTTTTGACAGAATGACTGAAATTAGAAAGTCCTACAGATCTGGAATGACCGCAAGTGAAATGTCATAACAGTGAATTATTGACAGCAAAATTTATCAATTTTGATTTTTTCATTTTTTTTAGTCTTATACATTGATCGGTACAGATGAAAAAGTCCCTTTCAGTTCATTATCATTTTACCTGTAGTAAATCAAATCCGGAATTACTAAGGCTTTCTTACCGGATTCCCGTGTTTATGAATAAAAGCAATATTTTGAAATTGATGATTTCGTAGTTATATTAAAAGAAAAGGAGGTCCATAAAAATGACAATTAAAACGTAAGACTATATTAACCTATGGAACGAATGAAATGAACTGTCATATTCCTGAATTGGTGCAAGCATTTTCCGAAGAAAATTGTCGACTAAACCTTGTTATATTCAAAAGCTCAACATCTCACTTGTATGGCAATTATTTATAGCTCCATTATACTGACAAGATGTAAGTGCGATATAAAGAATTACAATTTTTTGGGTACATAATTTCTAACTTAAGTGGAACCAACGTCTTACTTTATTCATATATAAGTCAACTACACATACCTGATAAGAAAGGTGTGATCTATTAAAAAAATATAAAATGAGATTATCTGGTTTTCTTTCATTTATGAAAATAAAGTTTCGTGATGAAATGTCCTTTGATTTAAAATGAACCAGTATAATAACATTAACGGTATAAAACTGCATTGTCAACATCTTTAACACTTCTTATATCTAGGTCAGAGGGATTGCTAAAGTGCATATTGTGCATGAATCAGATAGCCACTACTTTGATAATATATAGTACAAAAACATTACAATCCTATCAACATGATCTATCATTTATTTTTTCACGTCTTGTCTGCATTTATTTTTACACAAAAGTACAAAAATATCATGCTTCTTTCAATTATTTCCAAATTTATTGTTCGTGTTCAATTTTTTTTTTATCAAGTATCTAGTTTCCTTTTGATATCATGAAACAAGTTGTTTTATTAACAAGTCAATGGTTTGAATTGACTGTGAGTGACAGATAAAGAATTCGCCTCTGATCAAAATATGGTATGCATATTATCATCTCGAAACTTTTATTAAAAATTTTATACCACACTTGATAAGTTCGTAGCATCTGTTATATTTTATATACGCAAACTATAATATGTATAATGTTCGTAGTGTTTCAAAATGTTTGTAAGATTTTTTTTAGAAATTGGACATATCACCTTTTCTAGTGACGTCACAGTTAAAAATGACAAAGCACAAACTTGACACGTATCGGCGGGCGTATCATTGACTACAACTTATACAAGGAAATTTACATCAAAGTATAAAATTAGCTTAGAGTAAGGCAAATTAAAAATGTTGATGAACTTATCGTAACATTCTTGGTAAAAAAAAACAAAAAAAAAAAACAATACCGTGCGAACATTTTTGTCTTCTTGTCTTTCGTATAAGCTTATGTGCTTTGTTCCTTTTTGTTTTTCTTTGTTGATATAATTGACCTTCGGCTGTTGTCTTCTCTTTGGTCGGGTTGTTGTCTCTTTGACGCATTCCCATTTCCATTGTCAATTCTATAGTTGTTTGTGTTTATAGTTATTAATATTATTATAATGTTGACTGCTGTAGTCCTATTTTTGACAATTCTACCTACAATGTCTTTTTAGTTGTTTTTTACACATTTTTGTTGATATAATGAAAATTACAGGACTGGGATACAAGTGTTGACATGAACGGTACCAATTGTTCAGCACCAGATGTGCATTACATCAATCAATTTCTCTACAGACAAGTGAAAGGTTTAGCTAGCTATAAAATCAGTTTCATTTTCCACTTTATAAAATGCCAGAACCAGGACAGGAATATGACAGTTATTATTCATTCGTTTGATGTGTTCGATGTATTTAGAGACATAAACTAAGCATATAATTCCTTCTCACTTCCGGTTTTAGTTGGCCACCGACCATTCATTTCCCCTCGGAACAAATAATCCGTGCTTTGCATTTTTCAAAAATATTAAAAAAAAACATGTCAATATCATACAAATTACTATGATATTTATAGTGTTTAGCTCAGAGGGATGAGTAAAGTGCTTATCATGTATTAAACCATAGTTATTAAACATTATTATATCCAGTGCAAACACAATTATAACCAACCAACACAACCTATTGTGTTTACATGTTGTCTGTATTTTTGCTGCTAAAAGTACAAAATGCTCAGCTTTTTTTCATTATTATCACTCTTGAGTTTGTTAGGTTAGATTTTGTTTTATATCTAGTTTTCAGATTCTTATTTTATCATTGTCTTCTAGTGACATATTCTACGCCGTTCAATGGATTTTTATATTGACTCATCATATATATACTAGAATTAAATTTTTTTACGGAAGACTTACAAAAGACTCACCAGTGATGCTCGAATCGGAACAGTTGAAATACGGACAATCAAAGAACGAAGTTGATGAGCATTGAGGACTCAAAATTTCAAAATTTTGATAAGTACAACTTTTCTAGGGGTAGAAAATCCTAAGTAATTCGAACAATTTAAAGTTTCTTTAACAGTTAATTTATACTTTTGACAATATCAATGATAGCTCATGTCAAAACAGACTACTAAATGATTACTATTCACATTAAAATCTAAAATGCAAAACTTTCCAACCGTTTTTTTCTATCTTGAAAATATTAAAGCCATGCATATATTACTAAATGTCATATTTCACTAGAAACGATAGTGGCAACTTAAAATGTGCATAATGTACGCAAACTATAACGTTCTTTTTGTGATTCTTCTGTAAATTAGCTTTTTTTGTAAGTCGTCGAGAGACATTATTATTGTACAAATAGCCTTTTCTGGAGACGTCACAATTCATAATAAAAGAAAAATTATTATTAACACGCATCATTGATTAAAGGAAATTTACAACAAAGAATAAATCGGTTTAGAATAATCATTACTTATTACACCGAGGACATTCACATGAATAAGAGAAATACAAAATAAAAATCAATGCTAAACATATCAGAACGTTCTCAGTAACACTAAAACAGAAAGCCCAAAACTTAACAGCACTAAAATAAAAATAACAATATTTGAATTTGAATGAGATTCAACAGCGTTTTTTTTTTTTTTTTTTATTAAACTGAAATTTAGTACAAAAATCAAAAATAAAGATAACGGAAAAAAACTTTTTCTCAATTCATTTGGCAACATAGTAAGGCACGAATCAATCTGCTTTTGTCAGGGATTGGAGTGTATTATCGTGACAAACCTTATTTTAAAATACTACTATTACTACTATTTTAAAATAAGGTTTGTCACGATAATACACCCCAATCCCCTACAAAAGTAGAATGATTCGTGCCTTATTATGTTGCCAAATGAATTGAGAAAAGGAAAAGCATAAAAAGCAAAACCCTTACATTATATCACGATATCAAAGGCCTTAAAAGGACAAATGTAAAACATTTAAACGATTAAACTTATATTTGATTTAAGAATAATACAGTTAAAAGTATGATTGGGATATTTTCAATAGATAAAATCCTTCACATAAAACCTGCAATATGAGTCAAAGTCGTTGAGTTAAAATTGATAGAATATCTAAGTTTTCAGAAATTCTGAATTAACCGAAGAACGTCCGTGTTGTAGGGCATCACCAGCCCAGTAGTCAACACTTCGGTGTGGACATGAATATCAATAACGTGGTCATTTTAATAAATTTCCTGTTACAAAACTTTGAATTTTTCGAAAAACTAAGGATTTTCTTATCCCAGGCATAGATTACCTTAGCCGTATTTGGCACAACTTTTTGGAATTTTGGATCCTCAATGCTCTTCAACTTTGTACTTGTTAGGCTTTATAAATATTTTGATATGAGCGTCACTGATGAGTCTTATGAAGACGAAACGCGCGTCTGGCGTACTAAATTATAATCCTGGTACCTTTGATAACTATTTACACCACTGGGTCGATGCCACTGCTGGTGGACGTTTCGTCCACGAGGGTATCACCAGCCCAGTAGTCAACACTTCGGTGTTGACATGAATATCAATAATGTGGTCATTTTAATAAATTTCCTGTTACAAAACTTTGAATTTTTCGAAAAACTAAGGATTTTCTTATCCTAGGCATAGATTACCTTAGCCGTATTTGGCACAACTTTTTGGAATTTTGGATCCTCAATGCTCCTCAACTTTGTACTTGTTTGGCTTTATAAATATTTTTATATGAGCGTCACTGATGAGTCTTATGAAGAAGAAACGCGCGTCTGGCGTACTTAATTATAATCCTGGTACCTTTGATAACTATTTACACCACTGGGTCGATGCCACTGCTGATGGACGTTTCGTCCCCGAGGGTATCACCAGCCCAGTAATCAACACTTCGGTGTTGACATGAATATCAATAATGTGGTCATTTTAATAAATTTCCTGTTACAAAACTTTGAATTTTTCGAAAAACTAAGGATTCTCTTATCCCAGGCATAGATTACATTAGCCGTATTTGGCACAACTTTTTGGAATTTTGGATCCTCAATGCTCTTCAACTTTGTACTTGTTTGGCTTTATAAATATTTTGATATGAGCGTCACTGATGAGTCTTATGAAGACGAAACGCGCATCTGGCGTACTAAGTTATAATCCTGGTACCTTTGATAACTATTGTATTTACGGCATACCACCACCACATTGTTGCCTGCTTTGTCGGCCGGTACGATACAAACCGCTTTGAAAGTTCTTGAAGTTTATTTCTTATTCTGGAAACAGGTGTATTATCTACTCTATTATTTACTTCTAAATTATTTTCAAAATGTGATATTCTATCATCTACCACATATCAGTTGAAATTGATAAAATATCTACGTTTTCAGAAATTCTGAAATTACCGAATCAAACATTTTTTACCTTGTAAGGAAATGGGATGACGTATTCGAACATGTTGAAATAACCTTGATCTCAGGTATTCTTATCAACAATGACGTCTGAAACAATCGAAAAAGCAAATATCGTGTAGTAAGGATAAGCTTTGTTTATCTCGTCTGTTATTTATCCTAGAAAATCGTGATTAATTAAATGCAATGACTTATAGATGAGTACACAATACTATATCCGTTCCATGGTACACCGTATAAGAGGACAATCATCAACTTATAAATAGAAATGGATACTCAGCATCAAACATCGATGAACAACTAAATCTACACTTCAATGGCATAAAATAAGCAGACAAACGAAAAAAGAAATAAGAATGGGAAAAAAAAAATATCAATTGGTGTATTATTGGCTCTGACCTTTTTATTTTTCTCCTGTTTATTACTGAGCTAAGTTTATGCGAGAGGAAATGCAAAATAGATGA
Organism: Mytilus galloprovincialis; assembly: GCF_965363235.1. Lineage (NCBI taxonomy): Eukaryota > Metazoa > Mollusca > Bivalvia > Mytilida > Mytilidae > Mytilus > Mytilus galloprovincialis. The sequence continues at coordinate 17,337,239 of NC_134846.1, forward strand.
TTGAAAATCACTTGAATGGTTTCATAACGTTTACTACGCGATTTCTTCTTTTTGCATCACATTTTTTATGTTATTTTTTCATTGAAAGAAGATATTTTACATTTATTCTTCTATGTGACGAGTTTGAGTCAAAAATGACATTATCATTTAAAAAAATACTTTATTAATTTACGGTCTATGTTTCAATCATAACAGTTCTAGTAAGTTAATTGTTGTATCCTTTTCAGTGACATTACATAGAAAGAAACTAACATAATAGGTTAGAAAATGACGAAATGTACGTGAATGTTCTCGAGTTTCCAGTGCACCCTCAGTTCCATAAATTGATTGATTGATTGTTGGTTGCTTAACGTCCAGTGGCAAATATTTCATGCATATTCAGGACGAGAACAAATTCACCCATGTTCTAATGGAATATAGTTTCTAGATAATGACGATGGTTATCATCTTAATTACGTGTTATAGTGTTCTTTTATTTGTCTTTGTAAATTATAACCTCTACTGTTTAGTCTATTGTTAGAAATATCATTATTACATGGGTTGGTACTTATAAATCCGGTCATTATGTTTTTATGCCATAATGAAGGTTGTAATCTTCGTTTTTGCTAAAGTGCTATTTTTTAACATTTGTACCTATTATGTCTGTTTGTTTTATTATCACAACGTTGTCAATTTAATTGAATGGTATGTGACTGTGAAGTTAGAGGCTTAGCTAGCTATAAATCCAGGTTTAATCAACCTTTTTTTAAATCAGAAAGTGCCTGTACCAAAGTTAGGAATATGACAATTGTTATTCATTCGTTTAATGTGTATGAGCTTTTGATTTTTTTGCATTTGATCAGAGACTTTCCATTTAGAATTTTCCTTGGAGTTCAGTCCCATTTTTATTTTCCTTTTTTTTTTTTAAACAGGAATATAATTGACATGGACTCTTCGTCAATGTAATATTAATAGTCTCATAGATTTCTAACATCTCTGTAGTCATTGATTTAGTTGTTATATACCCTTCTAAATATATATCAGCTTATCCACCATGTTATTGTACTAAACCTTAGAAACTTATCTCATCAGGCAATGACACATTGTTTTGTTAAGGTTGTTTTGTGGTATGTTTTCTCCTTTTCTTGAAGTTTATGGGTATTACCTTCCAAATTTACGGTATTCAGGATACCTTAAGAAATAATTTAAAAACCTAAAAGTTAATTGACAATTATTTGTTTATGTTTTTATTATATTACTGCATCAGTCAAGAACTGTTGATAATTTGTGATGTCAAATGCTTTTCGATTTCGGTCTTTATTTAACCTTATCAACCTTTTTTTCGAACGTCACTACTAATGAGTCTTTTATACAAAAACGGCTGTCTAGTTTTCAGAGTTAAAATCCAGGTATAGATACCCATCAAAGAATATGTGATATGAATGCAAAAAGCACATTTCTCCACAAAAAACAAATGATACAGAAACTAACCACTATAGGTTATCATACAGCCTCCAACAATAAGCAAAGCCTATACATCATAGCTATAGTTAACTATAAAAGGCCCCGAAATGACAAATGTAAAACAATTCAAACGAGAAATCTAACGACCTAATTTGTTTATAAAACAAAACAAACATGTAACAAATCAACAAACGACAACCAGCGAATTACAGGTTTCTGACTTTGGACAGGCACATACATATATAATGTGGCAGAAATTAAGATGTGCGTGGAACTTCAACCCCCCCCTTAGAATGAGACAGTACAACATAAGAAGTTTATTTAATAATAAAACTGAACAATAAAAAAATAAAACCACAACAAAATACAGGAATTTCATATCTGCAAAACGGTGTTTTACGGGAGTGATCTGGAAAGGTGTCATACCTTTAACAGAGTTTAAACATTTAAAAGAATCATATAAAACGTACATTTTTATAATTTTTTTATATTCACAATGCGAGGATCATAATACTTTTGGGTTAAAGAATAACATAAAAACAATCAGTGTTAAATTTTATATATATATCAGTGAAGTTTACAGACTGAAGTAAGTATATGGACATTGTTCATCTTTCTAAGAACTCTACTATAGGCCTATCAATATGAATTCAATAAATAAAGAACCTAACAGAGACATGAAGAAAGATATACGATACTTTTCTTTTATCTGATCCATACTTATATTGCGTCCCACGCATGGTTAATATTAGCAGATTATAGGTAAATTATTAATCACTACAATGATAGTAAACTATTTTTGTTTTTTTATGAGAAATACTTTACCACGTCATACAATCACTATGGGATTTGCGTCATTGGTCCAAGTTTTTTTTTGTATTGGATTCCCTATTCGTATCAATTGCCTTTTTTCTATTTTAGTTTATATACGAATTTTGTTGTAAGACCCTGATGTAGATTATTCATAAGGAACTATATTTAGACATCATAATCAAAATATCAATAACAGTTAATGAAAAGACTCAAATTGTTCAAATAAGAAACAATATGTCTTCAACCTTTGTAAAATTTTGTAACTCCAATTCGAGAATAAATAATAAAACTGATGGATTGTCACGAACTCTAACCCTTCCTAAGATCACTCCCAGATTTTGGTGGGATTCGTGTTGCTTAGTTTTAGTTTTCTATGTTGTGTCTTGTGTACTATTATTTGTCTGTTTGTCTTTTTCTTTTTAGCCAGTTTATTTTTGATCTATTAGCATGAATATCTATCGACCCTCTTCTCCAAAGAAGCAAAACCTGGTAACATCTCCTTCTATACAAGCATCACCTGAAGACGGATAAAGATTCATGATGATCTGAATAACTAAAATTAAATTGAAATTAAAGATTGATACTGGTAGTGCACAAACACATGAGATATACATAACGTTCCATACTCAACACCACCACTCGACGCTTCTGAAAATAGAAGAAAAGAAAAGTAACAACGATGAATTCTATCTGGTGTAAATACAAAATGTAATACTGGTATCTATGATGAGTTTATCTTGTTGGTCCATGGGAAAGCAAATTGTCTGTTTCAAAACCTCTCTACAGAGCTCAAGCATTCCAACCGCAAAAAAGGACTCATGATGAGATCTAGATTTCTAATCAACAAAAAAATAGGCGCAAGGCGTTTTTTGTGCTTGATTCAGAATGATATTTGTTGAAATTTAGGTAATACAAGTTTACATATGTTTAATGTTTGTTAATCGAATTCGAAATTAACAAATCATTGCAACAAACTTAAACTGAGGGAACCACATAAGAGCAGGAGCGTCGTCTATAAACGTGTTCTTTATCGATCTAAAACGGTGAAAACATGATGGTGACCGTAGAAAATCTCCCAATTCTATTTCTGTCGTTCTGCCCTTCTACACCTTTGGATATGTTTTTATATAAGATCATGTAAGCATCATACTTATCGTCGTTTGGCTTCTAAAATGTTGTATGTGACTTTTTTAGCTAAAATACTTTTTGACACCAATGGTCTGGGCGGGAGGAAATCTTTGGTATTACAAAATAGCATACAGTTAGACCAATCAGAATTTTGAAATAAGACATATTACAAAATTGCCAATGTCAGTTGTTTGTAAAGTTTGCTTTCAAAATGTTGTATGAAAACTGGAAAATCGTTGTAGAATAGCTTTGGGAAAAAAATAATTGTACATTTCTTTATTTCTGTGAAAATAATTTAAGTTCTTGGATAATCCAGAAATGTCAAAGTTTTTATTTCACTGCTATTTACAAAAAGTTCACATACGACATTTTGGAAGCATGCATTTTGCCAAAAATTTCAAAGCCTGTTTGTGAGATATTTTTTTCTTGATAAAATTGTAATTTACAACATTTAAGAAGCCCAGCGACGTTATGTTAATGATGTCCGTTTAGTATGCTCATTCACACGTGTAACGTAATAACATATATACTTACGACAAATTAGAGGGTGTGTATCTGCAGAGACATGCAGTCTTGACAATTTTAAACAATAAGTTTGAATCATTAACATTGGTCAGAAATTCTAGTTTGAAGTCTCCCATCGCGGAATAGAACAATATATGAAGACCTTTTTATCTTCGTAGTGTCCGTAGTATCCCAAGTTTTTTCAACAATTTTTAAGAACGTCAACAACTCGCGTACATGACGTAGTTGCGGTTTCCACTGAAGTTCAACTGATGTTTAAACATCTTTTAGATAAAAGGGAGTATACTTACTATATATTTTTCTAAAATTACGTTAAAATCATTCTTCCAACATTTTTAATTTTATACACAAATACATATACGGCAACGTATCTCGTGCAACAGTACAGTTTACTGAAGAAATCAGTTATTGGAACATGTGTTTATTACATTTAGGCTTTTTTTTTTACAAAGGTTTACATTGTTATAAAGTGGCCATAGGTAGCAAATGGTACCAAATCAAAAAAGTCATCAGACAAACTTTAAAGGCAACATTTTTGTTTTTATTGAACACAAATTAATAAAAGAGTATGAAAAAATTAACTAACATTTCAAATTATAATCGAAGTATTACGACAAGTGTGTAGCAAGTTTTGAACGCAATAAAAAATGTGTAACACAAACCCAATAACATGAATGTAATAACATTAAAACTCAAATTTTAATTGGAATAATTATGTCTATTAAATCTCCATTATAAAACAGAAAGATTTTGTCTCGTTAGTTGTATAATCAATGATTCATCTAGTGAGATTTGTAATTTTCACAAATCCAATTTGATCCTGTGAACTACGACATTTAACTAACAACAGTTTTCCATCAATATTATTTATGTTTGGTGTACTTTAGATGAATACCATTTCTATATTTGGAAATCAACAGTTGCAGTTCTTAGCAGTATGTGTTATGTATAGAATTTTAAAGGGTTACGATGAATATGTTCGATATACAATAATTGTATAAACCTGAGTTATGTGTCTGTTATTTTGATATGCCGAACTAGATTAATTGATTAGATAATTGATTAACGCCACGATCATCGCTTTTGTTGTATTTCGTGCCGGTCAGATTTTATTGGTAGAGGCAGACGGAGTGTCCACAGAGAAACACTGACCTTCGTTAGGAAAAATGACAATCCTAGTCAATTAAGATTAGAGTCGAGTTCGAATGCCCTGTATGGGATTTGAGCTCACAAACTCGAAAAAAAGTATAAGAAAACAAAAGTTCTCAAACATTATTTACAATAATGTATTATACATAGATGGTTACCAACGAAGCCTTCGATTTTATGGAGCAGAATTTGCTACCATTTGAACCACTTGAGACCACCCCAGGTATTGGTGGGGTTCGTGTTGCTTAGACTTAAGTTTTCTACGTTGTGTCTAGTGTACTATTATTTGTCTGTTTTTTTTTCTTTTTAGCGTTTTCATCTTATTTTCGATCTTTGAGTTTGACTGTTCCTCTGGTGTCTTTTGCCCCTCTTTTAGAAAATACAGACGACACCATGGCCATAGAAAAAATCAAGAGGACGAACAACAATGCCCAATTGCAAGAACACACAACTAAAATCTTACAAAAATTGGACGTGTGCACAGAAAGAAACAACACGCAACTTAACAAATGAAAAACCACGAATTCAGTAAAAAAACTTATTCATGTTACAATGTAGTACTGTTCAAATAAAACAAACACATGCTTGTTTAATAAGAAATAACCGTTATTTTTCTTATGGTAAGTTCAACCGAAGATAACTGCTGACGTCATTACTGAATAAAAACCCTGGTACCTTCTTTAGTACTTCAATAATAAGAAAAAAGTTACTGCAAGGGTGTGTGTAACAACAATATGTCAGATGACCATGTGATGAATTTGCCCTGAGATTGGTTATGGGAAAAAACATACTATTTAATATATTCTTCATTGATCTTTCAGAAACAGTGAAATCTAGAATGGAATTTATTCGACGCCTGCTTCGTTTGTTTTCGTTTTGAATAACATTAAAAAAAAACTCATACTCTAAGGGTCAACCTTTTGTCAATATGTAAGAAATGACTACCTGGTAATCTGATACAATTCTGGTTAGAAGCAGTATTAGCTTAACTTCCTTCAAGTGGTTTGAAATTTCTGAACGAAACATTAGTAGTTATATGGAGGAGTTCATTGTTATATTAACCAGTGTGCCCTGCACTCAGATTCTGCAATACTAAACACATACTGTCTTTTGTATACTAGTAGTGGATATATTCCTATTTTGTAGAAAGATAATCCTCATGTTTCGCAGAGTGGGTGAATAATGCACTCGAGTATGAGGTTAAGTCAATATCGGATGAATTTACAAAAAAAAAATATAAATGTTTTTTTTTTTGGTTAGCTTATACTACCAAGATTTGAATATGCTAACTTTGCAACTAAATCAACTCAATCCCTTTGTAAAATTGTGTTTGATTCGTTTAAATCATTTTTTCCATTAGGAATAATGAATTTAAATCTTCAAAGATTGCTGTCAGATATGGAATTTTGCACTACAGATGCGTTAGATATTCTAGATACCACCATCAAATTATAACAAGGTAGGACCGGGAGTAATTTGTATTAACTCGACTTAAGTCCATCTTTTAATGATCTCTCAGACATATTGACAAGTACATGAAGCAATCGATAAACCATTATAACATTTTCTCATTCACAGAATCACATAACGAGTTGATAACATCCGCTTATTAAAAAATATAATTTAAATCATTATCTGTAACCGTCTTACTGTGTAATGATGCCACGTGATATTTGCTCTAATCAGTTCATAAAACACACGACAGCTACTATAATTCAGCATCATCTTGTCATACCCATTAAAGTACAAATTAATATGGGGGATAAAACATGCTGTGGACTTTTTTAAATGAATGCTACAAAAATACAATCATCGTTACCTGGAAAAAGCAATATTATTTTTCTAATATCAATTAACATATAGCTAAAAGGAGAGCGTTGCATTATTCGAGAGATTTATTAGCCATAATTATTCCAATGAAAATTTGAGTTTTAATGTTATTATATACATACTATAGGGTTTGTGTTCCACATTTTTTATTGCGTTCAAAACTTGCTAAACACTTGTCTTAATACTTCGATTACAATTTGAAATGATTATTATTTTTTTCATACTCTTTTATTAAATTGATTTCAATAATTTCAAAAATGTTGCCTTTAAAGTTTGTCGTATGACTTTTTTGATTTGGTACCATCAATGCCAATGTACCAAGTTAGGAAAATGGCCATTGTTACTTTATAGTACGTTTCTGTGTGTGTTACGTTTCGTTGTTGTGTCTCTGTTGTGTCGTAGTTCTCTTATATTTGATACGTTTCCCTAAGTTTTAGTTTGTTACCCGGATGTATTTTTTTCTCCATCGATTTATGAATTTTGAACAGCGGTATAGTACTGTTGCCTTCATTTACCCTGAGAAATGTGATGATGATTTTTCTTTGACATAATTTAACTATACAAATGTGAGAAACACTTGTACAAATGTCTTATTTTAAGTTACTGAAATCATTTTTTTGTGTGAAGAAACACTGATTCGTACAAAATCCTCCAGAAGACAATACCATTAAAATGCTTGTCTTTTTGATTGAAAATATATTTGTCGAGATTGACAGACAGATGTTTCAACAACATATCGGTTTTCAAAACTATGGAACGCCACAGCTGTCTTATGTGGAACTCTGATATTACTTAATGATATTTTGTCTTTACTAAATATGAAACAACTACATTACGTTAAGTCACATACACATCAAGTAATGTCAAAACCACATTGACTAATGACACAACTATATTGAATTATGGTTAAACCACATCGAGTAATGACAAAACCATATTGAGTTATGACAAAACTATATCAAGTCAATACCAAACCATATCGTGTAATATCGAAATATCATTAAGTAATGACTATTCCATATTGAGTTATATTAAAACATCATTACGTGATGTCAAAACCATATTAAGTAAAGACAAAATATCATTAAGTAATATCAGAGTTACACATAAGACAGCTGTGGCGTTCGATACAAAACGGTAATATTTACAATTCATACTGGTAGACTTGTCTTAAATTAGTTTGAAGCAGAATTTAAACAAATCCTTTTCAAATACAAAAGAAAAAGTATCGTACAAAGTCTACTTATACCATGTTTATAATGTTCGTTGAACAGCAGTACACTACTTTTGCCTTTATTTATGTTCATTGTTGATGTACTTTCACTTAAGAAATTACATACATTTCAGCTAATTTGAGTATCTTTGTAACTAGTGAAATTTACTGATTAAATATTACCGTTATGTTGAGGTCTTCTTTATTTAAAATAATACAAACGGTACCGATTGTTAACGCCCCAAATGCGTATTTTGACTATTAATGTATCTGCAGTGATGCTTCAGGCAAAACAATTTGAATATCTAAAATCTAATTCAAATGTTGAAGAGCAGATTAAAACTAAAGATGCATAAAGTATTGTAACATCCTTACACGAAATCTATGCTTTGCATGCGGGAAAAACATTCCTAATTTTAAATAAAAAAAGTTTGTAAAAGCAACATGAAATCTATGACAATTACAACGATTTAAATTTTCCTATTTTGAACTTCCATTCTTTATATACTAGTAATAACTTCCCCTCTAACCAACCTTATGACAATTTTATATCTCTTTTATTATCAAATAGCTGGTTTCAATATGTGTTGGCGTTTATTTTTGTTGTACTACGGGGTGTTCCTGTTGTTTCTTTTTGTCCTCTTATAATTGATGTGTTTCCTTCGGTTTTGGTTTGTTTTCTCTTAATCGATGTATGACTTTTGAAAACCGGTATACTAATTTTTTCTTTATTATATTATTTTTTGGGTATGTTCGCATCCTACGGATTTAACTATCATGGTGTGCTTCGAACGCAAATACATGATTATGAGGAAGAACGTTTAAGATTGATTGAAATTAACACTTAACAAGTTCAACTGTCCAATTATTGTCACATACATAATTGTTGTCAATATAGCAGAACTATATGCGATGCTATTAGTCCAGTCGATTTGTGCAGATTTTTGACAAAATTGCTCAGATTGTGGTAAAAGCATGAAATTTGGCATAGTAGTAGTATATGTCATTGACAACATTTTAAGCTATGGACCCAATCTGAAAATCGAAATTGGCAGAAGAGGCGGCCATTTTAAAATGTCAGCCGTTTGATCTCAATAGATTAATAATAAAAAATCATGAAAATGATATTAGAGAAGATATTGATATGAAATCTGGTTGATAGAATAACAGTGCTGAATACAATTGTCTCGTAGAACAAAAGTTTTGGAAATATTACCCATATTGAATGGCGGCCATCTTGAATTTTTTTTAAGCCAAAATATGTAGTCATTATTCGATATAATAAAAAAAAATGCATTGTGGCAGATATATACAAATGCATTTGTTTGAGCTATATAAACAGGACAAAAAGATAGCCTTTCCCCCTCCCCCGAGTTATTCTTCTGTTTTGTGTACAAAAGCATTAAAACGCGGACACGAAGAGGATCATAAAATGAACTCTTACTCTGAAAGCAATATTCGTGCAACCGCTTGTTTGACATAGAATAACAGGAGAATTTTATTTTATACGTAGAAATAAAGCAAGAAAATATTTGTATACCTGTCGTTTATAATAGTTGGCTGATTACTGGATAATTCGTTTTGTTGATATTGTTCAGTTGAAACAAATTTCAAAAACCTTGATTGCAGACATAATGAATTTTATATCATACAAGTAATGTTATAAGAACATCAACTGCTCAAATGTTCTAAATCGACGTTAAAAATATCTAACAATAAATGAAATGTACATGTACATGTTTTGTCAAACCACACTCTGTTTATCATATTCCATCACATTGTCCTCCACATCAACATAGAGTAGAACAACTTAATACTGCCTTTACACATTTGCATTTCCTTAGTAACCGTGTTCATTTTGACTTATAAGTTAAGCACTTGCTGCAGGAAACTATTATATAGTCATATGGTATATTCATCACAATTGACAAGGACTGTCATCTGAGGACTTCATATAAATTGATTTTTTGGTAGCCATCTTGAATGATGGCCATTTTGAAAACATGAATTTCCAATATATAATTATTCGCTAATCTTATTAATTCAATGTTTGCATTCATACTTTTTTACTAATTTATATTGGATTTCACAAAGCGGTCAGATAAGGCATGCACATGTTTACAAAATTAAGAAATCAGTATCAAAATTTCTGTTACTTACACGTTTGCCTAAGTAACTTTTTAAAACAGAAAGTACGTATATATTATATAATTTATGACCGAAAGTTTTTTTTTTGTTGGAAAAGATCAAAATTGTAGAATTCGAAAACACTGGAACTAGACATAAGAAAAAAAACATAATGGGCAATTATACTGGAAGGAATGTGTGAAACGGCAAGAGAGGACATGTAAGGGTTTGCAATGCCAAGCAGATACAAACAGAACAGTCATAGACATTTGAGCTGGCAATCACTCTTTTGAAGCAAGCATACGAAGATGTTGGGTCTTGAATTGGTTTTCCTTTCGCTCAATTCGAAACAGTTGAATGAGGGCTATGGAACTGCAGAAGCACTCCAGAATCACATGGCAAAATGACACAAATCATGTCAAACAAATTTTCAAACCTCAAAATATTTCATCAGCAAAAGGGAAAACATACTTCTGATGTTGAAGATAAGTTGCCAATTGAAAGGAAACAATAAGCAACCAGACACTGTAAAGTCGAACTTGATCAAAAAGAACAAGGACTGTACTGTATTTTTTCTGTGGTGATGTATCTGAAGATCTCCATGATACATCGACATTTTCAAATCGACAAAATTGGGCATGACTGTGCACTTGTACTACAAAACATATTCCCTTAGCCAAAGAAAGAACTGGAGATGTCAAATCACTAGTATCATGCTTGATGATTGATGAAACTTGACAACATAGCAAATAGGCAGAATAAAAGACACAGAAAGAAAGCCAGGAATCTTTTATCCTTGGAGTTGTGCTTTCCTAAATAATGAAATACACGGTCTGGAAGAAGTATTGTACCAATCTCCAAGCTTACAGATCACGCCTGGAAGATCTTGGAGTTATCATGGAAAGAAGAACTGATACAACGCGGTTAACAAAATTGGAATGTAGCTGCCATAAGATATCTATAACCATACAAGCAAGATAAATTAGTTCTATTGATTTTTAACAAATGTAATCGTGAAGCTCTAAAACAGACCTAATAATAAAAGGGTAAAAATGAAGGCATCACCATAGCCATAGCAGGCAAAATATATATGCTTGATACTAAGAATAACTTTACAGGGACACTCAATAACAGCTGTTGACACGAATCAGTTCAACAGACATAAGTTTCCTTAGTAAGAATGGCCAAAGATCAAGACACAGTCCAGAAATATATTTGAGTGGCAGACAAGACTTACCATTTCTCAGCTATAATAGTTCAATTGTGCAACTCGTCGTTGAAAGGATACAACTGCAACTTATCAGTCCTCAGATAGAGAGTAAGATGTCTTAAAGATTTTGGAACTGATTCATTTGAAAAGCCTACATTGAATGTCCCTTAAACCTTTTATAGTAACAAGCTTAACTTTTAAAACTATTCTAGTTACTTTGACTATGAAGAGGCCTTCATCATCACGACTAAAAGACATGGCCTGTTTCAGAACTTCCCCAACATATTCGTTGAGAATCCGGAGAAAGACGCAACCTTTCATGTGTGCTTGCATATCATCTATGGCAACTAGTATTCAATTTTTCAGAAGTGTTGTATTAATCATTCCTTCCATGACAACTCATATTTACTAAGAACGTTTACTGTACAATTTACCAATATCATCAATTTCAAATATTAAAACAATATCTGTTCCAGAGTGTGAGTCATCACTGTTTTCTATCAATTTGGCAGCCCCATTCCATGGAAAACAGATTCCTGACTTTTTTTTTCTGTGTCTCGAATTCTGTCTTATTGCCCTGTGCAGTTTTAACAAACATTTAGCATGATATCTGCTCCTGAAATATTAATCTCCAGCACTGAGTTTTTTCTAAAAGAACAATGGTTAGTAGTTCAAGTGACAGTCACATACTCTATTGTCGATCATAATTGTCGAGGCTTAATGATGATAGTCAGATACCTCATCACAATGAAAGAAAAAAAAATCCTGCAGTCATATTGTTCTTGTTAATTCATCACAACCGTGGCTGGTTATTTTACTGGTATTTTCAATCCGTGACTCATCTTAGACTTTTTTCCTGACAAAATATATTTTGATCTTTGCTTTGACATGATAAGTACCTTTTGCCTTGTGATTCTGGAGTGTTTCTCCCATTACATGGCCTTCTTCAACATGGAACAGTTGTATGCTTACAAAAATGACTGATTACCAGCTCAAATGTCTATGTCTGCTCTTTTTGTATTTGATTGGCATTGTAAATCCTCATGTGTCCTCACTTGGCGTTACGACAATTCTTTCCAGTCTATTTATGATTTTTTCAGCTCCATTGACTTAATAAATATGTAATATTCCTTTTCAACATACAGTGGTCATAACTTATATTGTACAGAGTATATACGCATTTTTTGGTGGTAAAAAAGTAACTAAGCCCTACATGCTAAACTGCAATTAAAAGAATTTACGCGTATTTTTTAAATACATTTATTTGTTAACATATGCATGCCTTATTTGAGCACTTGGTGAATATATCCTATATGAATAGCAACCGTCATATAAATAAATGATAAGAAAAACTAGTTGTAAATGCATATAAAACTTAGCATTAATTCAAAAAACAATTTAGGATAGCGAATACTGATATATTTGAAATTTACGTTTCCAAAATGGCCACCATTCAAGATGGCCACCTAATACTTCAATAGTCCTCAGTTGATATTCTTTGTCATAAGATATACGAAAGTTTATCAAAATTGGTAATGTAATATATTTTTCATATTTCTAATAATAATTTTTATTAATTTTTTGGACATGATTTCAAAATGGCCGCCCAGAGCCGCCATTTTGATTTTCTGAATTGGGTCCATAGCTATAATGTTAGTTAAGACCTCAACTAACACTCTGCAAAATTTTAGGCTTTTACCACAATCTGAGCAATTGTTTCACAAATCGACTGGACATAACAAGATATATGATTAACTATCTGTAACACTAGATTAAACCAAAATATTCTTAATAAATGCATGTCCAGCGTGTGGAATCTGACAATTGTTTAGCAGACGTGGGTAATATACTCGAGCATTTAATTCTTCAAGTTTTACAGACTTTCACTTTTTCAAATTCAATGATCGATTACGATTTGTATTTCTCACATCACAAGAGACGTGTTTTTCTTGTCTTTAATCTTCAACCACTTAAAACTCGTCTGATCTGCAAATTTATCGACTATGTCCTACTTTTAACCGTGATATATTGGTAAATATTGTATTAGCATGAAGGATCAAACATGCATTTTAGTACATGCTAACCATACCAACACCAGCTTCATTTATAGTTCATGTGATTTAGACGTTTTTTTTTTAAATTTGATTTATTGAGCGTTAATCTACTGACCCCGGACTAAACTTTTTTGTGTCATCAGTTAAATGTGTCATTGAGTTATGTCACCTACAATTCAGATAATTTTACAATGGTAAATCAAAGGCAAAGCGTCTATGAGGTCCTCGATAGGTGACTTCATTTCTTTATTCTTTAATTTTATATACCCTTTTTCGCCGTCATTCTCTTCTTTTGACCATTCTCATGATTATTTTCAGTCTTTCTCTTTCTATACATTTCTGATTATTTGTTCTTTCTTTCATTTGTGCTTTATTCTGCACGTTTTGTCTGTCATTCTCTGTTCTGTACACACAGTCCTGACCCTTTTTTTTATTTTTCAATAATCCAATCAATATCTGCTTTGTTCAAAAGATGAATAAACAAAGTTGTTCGTATTAAAAGCTACTGTCACTAATTATGTCATAACATCATAATTAATATGGTAATCTCTTGTCATTTTCTTTAATTGATCTCAGTAGATTCAATTTATTAATGATGTCAATTTATAACAAAAACATAATATCCCATGAATGACTTTCGGTATTGGTGACGTCAATGCATATTTGCTTTCCGCATTATGGTCCTTTTGTACGGATATAAATGGAACTTCAAGAAGAAAAGATGTAGATCAATCTTTGAGGAAACATCTTGTTTTTAACATAGGATTGTCATTTTGTTTAAAAATAAACTGTTCATGCACTGTGCATGCAGACTATCAGAAATAAGATAAGGAAGAAAACATTCCAATCAATTGACAACTAATAACTAAGTTTGAAAAATAGAAACTTGAAAAAAAATATCTGAAATGTCAATATATCAATATTTAATTTCATAATAGCATATTAAAACATAAAGAAAACGAAACTTTAATTATCCGTTATTGATAGATAAAGGCAACAGTAGTATACCGCTGTTCAAGACTTGTAAATCTATGGACAAAAAACAAAATCGGGGTAACAAATTAAAACTGAGGGAAACGCATTAAATATAAGAAGAGAACAACGACACAACATTAAAATATAACACACACAGAATTAAACGGACTAAGCATAAGACAAAATCCGATGAGAATAACAAATATAACATCAAAACTAAATACATGAAATTGGGATAGAAAAGTACCGTGACACGTCTTACAGTAATCTGAATTCACACTCAAATATAAGAGAAAATAAACGACAAAACGGAAACACAAACACACACAGACACCTAGAACATAATGTCTGTTACTGTATCAAACGCATTAATACTAAACTATCAGTTTGTTTACGCTTTGACTCAAAGCAACAAACAGTAAATTAGAACCTGTTGCGGCAAATAAAAAACAGTTGCATGTTTCCATCAGATAAAAAAAGAAACAGGTTAAAAGAAAAGTTATACAACAGACCAAAAGACCAGTTATGCGATAGATCGAAAGACCAGCTTTGCAAAAGAGGGATGAAAGATACCAAAGGGACAGTCAAACTCTTAATTCTAAAACAAACTGACAACGCCATGGCTAAAAATGAAAAAGACAAACAAACAACAGCACACATGACACAACATAGAAAACTTAAGAATAAACAACACGAACCCCACAAAAAAACTAGGGGTGTTCTCAGGTGCTCCGGAAGGGTAAGCAGATCCTGCTCCACATGTGGCACCCGTCGTGTTGTTTATGTGATAACAAATCCGGTAAATAGTCTAATTCGGTAGGTCATATTCATGAAAGGGAAGGGGATTGTAGTTACGACGTAAGGAACATATCCGATATCATTTGTGCAAGAGATGCAACATATCGAAAGACCAGTTATGCGACAGACCAAGGGACCAGCTATGCAACCGACAAAAAAAAAACCCAGCTAAACAACAGACCAAACGACCAGCTATGCAAACCACCATAAGACCAGCTATGTAATAGACCAAGAAGACCAGTTATACAACAGATCAAAAGACCACTAATGCCACAGATCATAAGTCCAGGTATTTAACAGATATGTAACGGATCAAAAGACCATCTATGTAACAGATCAAGAGACAAGCTATGCAGTAGATCAAAACATCTTTTTGCAAGAGATGCAACGTTAACAGACTAAAAAGACCAGCTATATATAGATGCAACACACCACAAGAAAAGCTATGCAACAGATTAAAATATTAGCTATGCAGCAGAATCTGACCAGCTATGCAACAGATGAAAAACAAACCAGCAGTGAAACAGATCAAAAGACAAGCTATGCAACTGATAAAAAAATATCAGCTTTACAACAAGACAGATCTTTTATAACAGGTTCACAAAACAACAAATTACCAAAACAAAATGTGGCAAATATGGCAAAGATTATCTCTGTTTTTGAAAGAAAAACCTTAATGTGATCAATATTTGTTTACTTATTATCAACAGTATATTCACAGGAAATAACTGCATCAATGACATTTCATATCCGCTCAAATCAGTCGTTGTATTTATTCGACATTGCGTTGTAATATGCATTTATTTGAAATATTACTTAAGCTGCACACAATATTACGATTTTGATTTGATTAATTGTCCCAATACGTGCCTTAATTATTCAAACGAGGTTTAATACTATATTTGAATAATTTTTAATGCTGTTTTATGAGAAAGTAGTGCAATGCTCTAATACAGAAAATAATATTAGTATTTGCATTCTAATTAAATTATTTGATGAAGTTAACATGTCTATTGCAACTAAAATGTAATTTATTTGTAGAAATCCAAAATCAATTGATGTGTGATATTTGTATCTGAAAAAAATCATATTGCTTTTTTTAAGTTTTAATTTAAACAGTTATATTATGTAATCGAAGTATGCAGTTCCAAGAACATAATACTAGTTTCTAGATTTCAAAATTATTAAAAAGTAATGTTTTTATCATTCAAAGTGCAGTTCATATGTTTCAAAAGTACATGATATTGAAATCTTGTTATGAAATTATTCAAAATAATTGGTGAAATAAAATATTGCATAACATGTTTCATCACTATTACCCGTATATTATACAAATATAGCCTTTGTATGAGGTCAATACAAGGATATATTGACCTGAAAGAAGTATATTGACTGAGGACGAAGTCCGAGGTCGATATACTTTTTTGGTCGATATATCCTGTATTGACCTCATAGAAAGGCTATATTTGTTATATTATTAATTTCAGAGCATTATGCATATTTGAAACAAAATCGTCATTTGATTTTGTTTGAAAGATATCATATTGTCTCCTTGACAGTAACAACATATTAGTTGTTATTTATTTTTATTTTTTTGTTTGTTTGACATCTTATGTATTTGAAAAAAAAACTTTTCGTCAAATAATCGATCACAGATATCATTTGTTTCAAAACGTTTAACGATATCCTGAAATTATTTACATGACGTCACAAAGTAAATCGGTTTTTAAATATTCTAAAAATAACCGTGCAATATGCTCTGTGCAATATGCTTTTTGCTGTCCGCCGTTTTCTCTCTACCTTCAAAATATAGTTTAACATGTGACTATCCCTAAACGAATCAAATTTGTTAAAATATACGAATTAATAATATAATAAAATATCGTATAACATGTTTCATCACTATTACCCATATATAATAAAATATCGTATAACATGTTTCATCACTATTACCCGTATATATAGAGAATAATACATGGCAGAATCCGTATCATATGTCGTGTCATCCCGAGACACAAATATCAGCCCAAGGGCCTTTTGACCCGAGGAATGATATTGGTCGAGGGTGATACGGCATGTGATACGGATTCTGCCATGTTTTATACACTTTATCATATATTTCATCAGGAGAGTTATATTATATGAACTGTTCACTGGGTAACCTTCAGTTCTACTTTTGTCTTGTTTTAAAAGCCTTAAAAGAACTGCTCAATTTCTTATCCAAAGCACCTGGGTTACCTTACAGTTTGCGTGCTGTTGTTTTAAAAATATTTTGTTTGTTATTGTATTTTTTCGTGTGTCTTGTATTTGTTATAGTTGCATTTATGTGCCAAAAAATATGAAAACTTGACGTTCTTGACGTCACCTGTACAAACCAAACAATGACGTCATTCAATAAATTGCGTCACGCCCGAATGACTGTACCTATTTTGAGGAAAAATATTTCATAAGCAAAAACTAAATTAAAAAAAAAAAAAATAAGAATTGACTTAAAAAAAAAGGGTGTGATAAAGGGTAAAGGTGGGATAAAGGGTATGCAATAAAAGGTAGGGGTGTGATAAAGGGTATGCGATAAAGGGTGCGCATCAAAGTTGCGCGATATGGATCAAACAGCAGGCTATTTTATCAAATATTCAAAACTACTGTATTTACTACTAAACATATGATAAAACAAAATATCGCATAACATGTTTCATCACTATTACCCGCATATAATAAAATATCGCATAACATGTTTCATCACTATTACCCGTATTTAATAAAATATTGCATAACATGTTTAATCACTATTAACCGTATATAACAAGATATGAAAAACACCACAAATCTAAGACTTTATAATTTTGCTTGGTTTGGACAAAATTTAAAAAACTATGCCCTCGAAATTGTTTCTGAGCAAATATTTTACAACTTTTATATTCAAAGGAAGTTTTAATTACTCTGACTACACAATGAATTTGATCAACGTCCATATTCCGGCTGGAAGTGACGTCTTACCATACATCTCACACAGGTAAACAGGCTCCCTTATTTATCATGCTGTTTTGTAGGTGAGAAAATCCCTAAAATACTTCGATGCAAGTAAGGTTTTATCTTTAAAAAATGTATAATCCAAGTAGGAAGGTAATATAATATTTTATTCTTTAAATGTCCTGTACCAAGTCAGACATATGGCAGTTGTTATCTAATAGTTCGTTTCTATGTTTAATAGTTCATTTCTATGTATGTTTAATAGTTCGTTTCTATGTATGTTAAATAGTTCGTTTCTATGAATGTTTAATAGTTCGTTTCTATGTATGATGCATACGTCTTTTGTTTTTTGTTGCTCTTCAATGTTAAATTGTTTCATTGCTTTCCTCTTATAGTTGATGTATTTCCTCGGTTTTAGTTTGTAACCCAGATTTTTTTTTCTTTCAACGATTGATGACTTTTGAACAGCGGTATACTACTGTTGCCTATGTGAATTTTTTTTTTTACTATATACAATTTGTTCCTCTCTTGAATCAGATTAAATCTTACATTTCTAAAGAAAAAAAAACATCGTGGGCCATACATGTACGTCAAGGAGATACATTGTAGTTAATAGGGTTGAGATCTCATAAACATGTTTAACCCTGCTGCATTTTTGCGCCTGTTCCAAGTCAGGAGCCTCTGGTCTTTGTTAGTCTTGTATTAATTTAATTTTAGTTTCTTGTGTACAATATGGAAATTGAATGGCGTTCATTATCACTGAACTAGTATATATTTGTTTAGGGGCCAACTGAAGGACGACTCAGGGTGCGAGAATATCTCGCTACATTGAAGACCTGTTGGTGACCTTCTGCTGTTGTTTTTTCTATGGTCGGGTTGTTGTCTCTTTGACACATTCCCCATTTCCATTCTCAATTTTACTCAAAGACTAATATAGCGAAAACGTGATTTAGAGGACACATGTTGTAGGTATCTTATTAAAGTAACTTACTAAGTTGGACACAAGCATCGATGCCTTAAATAGCGTGTGGAAATATATTTTCAAACTAATTGTAAATCCAAGTTATAAAGTGAACTACAATTTTACATGTTCTAGTCTTCGAATACCTTTGGATATATGGCAGATTTTGTAAACAGGCACACTTAGACTATCACCTGAACGTCTAAGTTATTATATACAGGAAATATGTAAGAACAAAACGTTTATACGTCTTAAAATAGAAATCAAGAGGAGATTATAGTGAAAGTTTAACTTCATACAATATGACAATCTCTTTGTCGTCTTTGTTTAAAAATGTAAAGAAGATAAATTGTTTAAACGTCGGATACCGTTTCATTTACAAACGATTTATTAGTGACGCTGAATCAATATAATTGGAAGGCCAAATCCTATGAAAATTTGAAGACCATAAAAAACGAAATTTACAAACGAAAGGCTACGGTAATCTTGGTACTTACACATCCGGCAATTCTTTTATTATGCTATGAACAATTTCAGTATTCTTGTCTTCATTTTTTGTTTTCTTTGCTGATATGTTTTTTCCCATTATGCAATAATGTATTTATTTTTTTGTTGACATATGTGTTTGTTGTAATGTACATGTAATTACGATTATAACACAATGTTGCCCGCTGAAACCCTACTGTTAATTATTTTTTTTAACCTATTATGTTTATTTTGTTCGCATACTATTGTCGTTATAATGGAATTTCATGTGACTGTTATACAAGTAAGAGGATTAGCTAGCTAAAAATGTATTAAACCAGGTTTACCCACCATTCAATACTTAAGGAAATGTTTGTATCAAGTCAGGAATATGACAGTTGTTTTCCATTCGTTTGAAGTTTTTGAGCTTTTGATGTTGCCATTTGATTAGACATACAAACAGGGACAAACAATTGTCCTGGTATCTATGATGAGTTTATTTACAACCACTGGGTCGATGCCACTACTGGTGGAGATTTATTTCCCCGAGGGTATCACCAGCCCAGTAGTCAGCACTTGTTTTTGCTGACATGAATTATCATTGATATGGTTATATTTATAAATGACCTGTTTACAAAATTTTGATTTTTTTTAAATACTAAAGCTTTTCTAGCTCAGGCATAGATTACCTTAGCTGTATTTGGCAAAACTTTTAGGAACTTTGGTCCATAATGCTCTTCAACTTCGTACTTTATTTGGCCTTTTTAACTTTTTTGGATTTGAGCGTCACTGATGAGTCTTTTGTAGATGAAACGCGCGTCTGGCGTATATAAAAAATTTAGTCCTGGTATCTATGATGAGTTTATTTTTGGTACATACACATGGTACATATAGCCGGACTAGGTGAGAGCACATCATGTGTTCGGGTTTAGACACTTATACGTGCAACCAACGTTCTAACACGACGTGTTTCTTATTAAGACCATATGTCGGTAAGCAAAAACATCTTAAACCATGTTTATATTAGCATATTTTGAAAAAAATGTTAATTGGAAAATAAAGCATGTGAAGAGAGAGAAGGAAATAACTAAGTGGTTAATTATAATATGTTTGAAAAGATAACTGTTATAACTTACACATTACTAGAATATAAAAATGAAAAATTGGACCCCTATTCATTTTCTTTGTATTGAATAAACACTTAACGTTTACTTTTTAAAATATAGTGCCACAATAGTAATATAGAAATCATCATTTTGACTTCTGGGAACACAAGATTCCTCCTCAATTAGTTAACCGGATGTATATTTCCCTTCCTGTTGAAGGATAAAGACTAAAGCCAGACTTTTCTTACTTTTGAACAAGTTTGGAACCCCCCAATGTGGGGTATCACTTAAATGAGTTACTTACCCTCAAAGTCCGAGAATTTCTAAAATGAATAAATAAACACGATGGATGAAATAAAACCGTTACAAGTATTTCTTTTGCCAAATTCTTTCGCAAATGATAAATTGTAATCGCCACAATTATAATTATTTCGGACCCCAACGAAAACTCGTATACAAATGTTTTTGAAGTTCCATCTATAATTTTAAATTTGCTATGTGCCTTGATTGGCTTTTTTTTGCTTTTATTTTTTATTTTTAATTGTCTTCAAATTGTCCTTGCATCCACTCTTTAGGCATATTGGCTTTTTATAAATTTAAAAATACTTGACTTAAATTCTGGATTATACAACATAAAATTAGGGAAATCGACTTAACACAATGTAATGTGATTTTCATTTCCGCTTCGTTATACTAATTTTCACATTCTTAAACTCCGGAAATGTTGAATTAGCAGCTATTGTTCTTGATTAAATACATTTTCAAATTTTCTGGAAGTTATTTAGAATAAAAAGGTTTCATAACGGGTGAAAATTTGTTATCAATCGATATATAATTGTTAAAGTTGGTTAACCTATTTCTTATAAAAAAATATCTTAGTTTGTTCTTGTGAATTATTTACGATTTTGCAAGCTAATGCGTACAGTATTGAGAATATTGTTTACTGAACTCAGACCACTGTTAACAGTAACAGTAATATTAAAAAAAAGTGTATTTTGATTTTTTTTTAAAAAAAAGAGAATATGGACTTTACAAATTTAAACGACATAAATACAATTACATATATACTCTACCCAAAACGAATATGGTTAGATGAAACATGTGATCGTTTTAAGTATTGTTAAAGAAATCACATTTAGCCTTTGTCAGAAGAGGAATAAAAAATTGGATAAATTAGTGCAATTTTAGCTGTTTTTGAATAAAAAGTAAAATTTATATATTGTTAAAAATTGTTAGGGTAAACTCACATATATATATCTTTCTTCATTTATTTATAAAGTCTTAAAAATAAATTGCATTCCTTATGGGTTAATAAACTGCGTATTTCATAGAATATTTAGCCGATGATTTGCTGTCATTTGAGATCAGAGATTGCGCAAGACTGTAGACATACCTAAATCGTGAATGAAAAATGTACATGTATGAATTTTAGAATCTTCCATCAAGATCAGATTATTTGAATACAAAAATAAAATAGGATATTCAGTGAAGAAGTTTTGATATGGGATGAGTACGAAGCTTTTTGAATTTACATTTAAATCCCCGTTCAACACTTACCCGTTGACTTTGTCAGGGTATATAACAAATGAAGTTGTCAGCTTTCGATCTATGAGTTTTACTATTCCTCTGGTATCTTTCACTCCTCTTTTACACTTACCTAAACCAAGCTTAAGGGGTATGTTCTACTGATCACAACATTAAACCGTGTTGTTCTGCACTCTTTGTCTTTTTCCATAGAATGATAGAACTTTATAAACAGAATTTTGTTCTTACTCTCTTAAAAAATAAATGAATTGCTCGTTGTTTAAGGTCAATGAATACATCTTATTCCAAAAGCGCTTACTGGAATACTTCGTTGATAGAATTCAAAATAACGGAAGAGTTTTAAAGTTACATCGGTTGGTTTTGTGTTATGTTTTTTGTTGTTAATTGGATAACAAATTTTCTTTCCTTTTTGCCCCTTTTAGATCATACTAGCTTTTTGTAGAGTTCAAATTTGACTACAGCAACACTGAAGAGACAACAATTGTCGAAATGACCATTTGGTGCAGTAATATTGTAACTGTTAACGTTTATGTTATCAATGCAGTTTATACGACAAAAGATGTCAGTTCACACTTTTAACCCCATCAACCAATGATAAAAAATAAGAAGATGTAGTATAATTGCTAACGAGACAACTCTCCACATGAGACATGAGACCAAATGACACAGAAATTAACAACAGTAGGTCACCGTACAATATCATAGTTGGAAGACGATTTTTGTTTAGATCAAAGATGTAGAAAGAAAAGAAAACAACATATTTTGTTTTTCCTAATCAGGTTAACATTTTTATTAACTGAGTTACAGTACTATACAATTCAATGATTGATAAGTTCACCAGGGAAAGGGGATGGAGTCCAATCTTTGATACATTGAGCCTTGGTGTTGTGAATCCTACATCCTTCACATGAAACTTCTCCGGTGTAATTGAAGTAATTTGCCAGAATATTTTTTTGTCTTCAAATAAGCCAGTTTACAAGCTTACAAAGATGATGCAAAGATAGGACAAATCAACCTAGAGTATTAGATCATACATGGATGTTTGACGTCGCGATTAGATGTTAAATCAACAATACCAAAAGAAGCCGGTCAGATATAGTATATGCAAACGACAAAGAAGACAGAAGGCAAACAAACATAAGCATTATTTTATGGCAGACGTGGTGGTGTGTTTTTTTTTCGCATAAAGAGATATTTCGCGTATGACATTGATATGAATAAAGGATACGAGAAAAAATGGACAATGTAGATTTCCGAATGTCAAAATCTGCTATCAAGACCAGATTATTTGAATACAAAAATACAAAAGAACTTTCAGTGACTAAGTTTCTATATGGGATAGGCGTATGAATACGAGGCTTTGTGTATTCAGATTTAAACCCCCTGTTCATCCCTTACCCGTTAATTTTCCAAAGATTCATAACAAACATAAATAAAATTGGTACACGATAAACATTCTTAAATATATGAAAAACATAAAAGCAAGCTTAAGAAACATGTTCTACTGATTACAACATTAAACCGTGTCATTCTGCACTCTTTGTCTTTTCCATAAAATGATAGAACTTTATGGACAGAATTGGTTCTTACTCTCTTAAGGTGGTACCCAACACCTTCACTAAAATTAATTTGGCTAGTTTAATTTTCATAAAATTTTAACAAAGTATTTACTTTGACCCTTTGACAAAAATGTAAAAATTTCAAAAAAATCGAACCAACCATTTTATCAGAAAAATTACACTGGTTATATAGCAGTTTGACAAACACCAATATTAACCATTGAGAAGCTTAATATTCCCTTAACAACGCAACGTAATTAAAACGTTTAGCTGGTTTTACAGAGTTATCTCCCTGTAGTGTTAGGTTCCACCTTAAATCATGTAAATACATAAATGGATTGGTTGTTGTTTAAGGTCAAGGAATACATCTTATTTCAAAAGCGCATGTTTAAATAAAGGGGCAGTATTGACGTTACATCTATTGTTTTTGTGTTATTTTTTTGTTGTTTATTGGATAACAAATTTTCCTTTAGTCCATTCTAAATCATACTCGCCTTTTGTAGAGGTAAAGCATTTGACTTTAGCATCACTAAAGAGACATCAATTATCGATATTACCATTTGTTACATTACAACTGTTACCGTTTATATTACTAATACATGTTAAACTGCGAAATATATCAGTTCACAGTTTTACCAGATCTTCTAATGATGATATAGTTTGAAGTCGAACTTTGCTAATTTTAAGCTTTTGTATTTGGCTGCTCTGACTTTGCTTCCGAAAGAAAAGAAAAAGAAAGTTTTATTTCGTGATCAAATTAACTTTGTTACTAACATTTATATATAAATCGATGATTGATAAGTGCATTAAGGATAGGGAATGGAATTCAATGTTAGATATAAATTGAGCTTTTGAACTATGTATCCTATGTTTACATAGATCTACTCCGGTGTAATTGAATTAATTTATCTGAATATCTTTTACAAATAAGCCAAATTACAAGCTTACAAATTTAATACAAAGATAGAACAAATTAAGTATTTGGATCATACAACAATTTGTGTTGCCACGATGGTACAAAGAAGGCGGTCAGATATAACTTATACAAACTACAAAGAAAACAGACGACAAAGAGGATACGTATTCTTTTATGGTTGTGGTTTGTTTTTTGTTTTGTTTTTTGGGTTTTTTTTGTTGTTGTTTTGTTGTTTTCGCATGACAAGATATAATTTCTTGCATTACATTGAAAGAAATGAGATATAAATAAGGGAAACGAAAACGTCGATTGGTCTTTAATGCAATATAAACCTAATTGTTTCATTTCTATTGGTTATTCTGCAGGTCAATCATGACTTTGTGGCAAAGAGGATTTCTTCTAAAATTATAAAACACTCAACGATTTATCACTTGGTGTCCGTCATCGTCCGTCGAATGTCGTATTCGCCTTTCGTCATTCATTTGTTCGTTGACCTTTACAAAATATTCCCCTTTTGGACCAAAAGAAATCTAACTTGGCCACAAACATCAAACTCACATTAGTATCTTGTTTTGGATTTGTGTTATCTGATCTGATCTAGATATTTTAAATTCTATTCATCTATGTTGATATTATGATTAAATTTGACTATGAACATTGTTAAATACAAATTATAATCCGTTTTGTTGAAGAAAAGCGATGTAGGGAAACCTCAATGAGACAACAATTCGACGACAAAAATGAGAAAAAGAGTTGAAGATACAAGAAGGTCCACCAGCAAATAGTTGTTTCCACCATGTGCCTTCTTGCACTGTTTACTGGTAGGTACAGCATATGTCACAGAGCATAATGATTTGGTTTGAATTGTAAACATTAAAGTTTCACGAGTGTCTTTGTGGTTAAAAATAAGCAAATGTAAGTTCCTCCCTTGACAGGCAGTTTACACTATCAGATCATTAAATCACATGACATTTCCAAGAAATCACAATAATTTGTTGCAACAGACGTTTTATCATATTAATTAAACTAGTAATCCAAGCGAACCTTCTCTGTTGACAAATATGCAAAGCGAACTGTATTAAATTTGTTAAAATACAGTTGTAGATTTGATTGCATGTTAAATCATTTACAGATTTAAATACCAAATGTAAATAAAGTTGAGTAAATAAATTGATTTTATTTTGTTTATATTCATAAGCATCGTGTATAAATGTTATCATACTTTCGGTACGAATGTAAATATTTTGATTAGTGCATGAGTTGCAGACAAAAATCAAATAAAGCAGTAATGTTCATGTTCAACTAACAAATATTACATAATTATGCAGAACACGAAATTAAATTGAGATTATTGATTGCTTTTTTTTATTCTTTAGCTAATGCAACCTTCTGTGTTTAGATCACATAGTTTGACTTAAATTTCATTTGAAATTGATGCAGATCAAACTTTAAACAGCTATTAGATAGAATTAGATCAGATTGCTTCAACTTGTTCAGAGAACTAGAGATACATTCCATGATTTTAATTAGATTTTAGATACAAACTTTCAAATCAGAACATTTTAATAACTAGCAGTATTTTAAGGCCAGTACCACCGCACTTTAGTCTATGTAATGGGCTTGCGATTACTTCGAAAAATTATGAAACATAACTCATTTGTTTTTACAGACTGTACTTACTTATTCTTCGTTCTAGCTTTTTTTTCAATTGATTGTAAAGGAGAGCCGTGGGTAGTGGTTAGTGCATCGGACTACTAACACAAAGGTTCCTGGTTCGATTCCCGTTCCGGGATGAAAATTTCCGGGACTGAATTTTCGGCCCTCCCTTGACATCATTTGTATCATCAAGTATGGTCCTGAGGAAACGATGATAGTCTGTCGGAAGGGGACGATAAATGGCTGACCCGTGTTAAGGGAGAGCCATATCTCTTGCACGTTAAAGACACCTTTGTAGATTTCGAAAAAGAGCAGGCTAATGCCGCTTCAAGGCAGCAATCACACCCGCAAAGTGGAAAGGAATTAATATAATTTGCAAAACTTGTTTCCAATCCACTATAAACAAATATGTTCAAACTAACTGATTGTAAATGCACATCTGTTAAAAAATCTAATCTGCATCTCCCTTTAAATAATAAGGGAGTCCATGAACATTACCATTTCTATTTACTATCAATACCCTAAAATACCCATTCATCCTAAAAAAATAAACAACCAACAAATTTCCAACTATAACTTATATTCCAAGACTTTAAAGCATAAAATTTGAAAAAAAAATTTGCACCAAGCCTGAATGTCTCAAGTTATTGGGAAATTCTGTAGAATTTCATATATATATACCTATAATCTGGCAGTCTAATTTACATCATTACAAAGAGAAAGAAAAATTAATTATTTCTCCCTTGCAAATGATTTACTATAATTCTAAAATGTATTACAGTTAAGTTAACTCGGTTAAGGCTTCTTTTATTGAAAAAACGCAAATTTTTCACTGTCTGGAAACGTTTAAACACATACTTCCATTATATTTAGTTGTTTTCCTTTTTAACGTTACGTAATGAATGTATCTGTCGGTAATCTAACCTGTCCTAACCGAGCACATTCCCAGTATTGATGAATGTATCTGTCGGTAATCTAACCGAACCAAGCACATTCCCAGTATTGATAAATTCCTTCGACCGACTTCTGTCAGTTCATTTACATGTTAGATACGATTACATGTTTTCATTCGGATGTTTTTGTAATTTTAGGTTCTCTGTATTGACAAATTTCATCAACCGACTTCTGTCATTATTTAAAATACATTTTAAGATTTGAGCACTGGTACATGGGTTCCTTCGAGTAATTTTACGGGGTTACATATATATAGTGTAAATATAGAAATACAACTTTGAAGTGGAAAAAGGGGTTGTATCAAGGAAAATGGGAGTTTCCATCTCTATTGATTCAAACATTGTGTTCATTATTCTCTTGTTTTTAATACTTCATCAGTACCTTATATAGTCTGTTCACTTCAATTGGATTCAGTTTTCTCTATCCTTTGATGTTTTCCATATAAGTTTCTGTAAACCCTAACTAAATTCTTTGATAAATATTTATTTACACATTTCAGATATTTATTTATTTTGGTGTTGAAAAAACTGTAGGATCTAAAATTGAAAGAAAGCCTCAAAGTTGAGATTTGTGAAGTTTTTTTTCGCAAAATCAAAATTGAAGATAAATCTGCTTGATGTTGAAGGCTGTACCTTGACATTTAATGGTTTACTTGTATATATTGTTACTTGGATTGAGATTTGCCTTTTTGGCACTAATTCCACAATTTTCCTATATCTATCAGTTGGTTTCAATTTTTCAACATAATAATAATGTACTAACACCACACATGACTAGGTTTTTATTATAAAAAGTGGTAAGTTCAGAAAATGTTAGTATTGTCACCTATATGACAAAATAGATATTACCGTTTTCCCTATATACAAGCCATTAATGAAAAACTAATATGACAAATCACGGAAATCTATACTTTGAATATGCACATACGTGAGATCTAATTTATTGACAAAAGATCAAAACGTGACTTGGATGTATAGGTCGATCAGGTTTGAAAAGATTTAGCAATAAAATAGCACAAACATCTTTATTTTATTTTATATTCATATACACAGACTAACGTATTCATAATAAAGTGTAGTTACGTCGGTCATTAAGCTGATTATATTAAAATGTCAATTAGTTTCTCGGGAATTGTGGGAGGTAAAAGTACACGACTGTTAAATTAACAGCTCATGGTCTGATATCTAATGACTAAAAATAAAGCGTTTGGTACGAAATGGATAACCTCGCATAAATAGGGTAAAAGTGTTGCGACATTTGCATACTCATCAATATAGACAAACAAATTGATGGCGTATCATCACAGTTACCCTTTAAATAACCACATTAAAAGGGACTATTTCGTTTAAAGTAATCTTCTTGAAATCTTAACCGTTTGAGTATCGTTGATTTCCTATCGTCTACGCACAAAATAATTACTTGATAATGTGATATTATAATTCCATTTTACGTTTGGACTTATTTCTCCTGAATATTGAATTGCTTAACTCGAAACAAACTGGTCATATCTCTAGTGACATATTAATAGATTTGGTATGAGTGCCAATGACACCACTCTCATCAAAGTCACAATGTGTAAAAGTAAACCTTTATTGGTCAAAGTACGGTATTCAACACGGACTCTTGGCTCACACCGAATAACAAGCTATACGGGCCCAAAATGACACTTTATATAAAAAAACGACAACCACTGAACACCAGATTCCTGACTAAGGACACACAGGCACTTGTCTGAAATAAAACCTATATACCTGAATATAAAACAAGGTACTTAATTAAAAATTATGAAAAATGTCACCCGGTCCCGAACTTCCGTTTCATTTCTATTTCTCGGTTGCCAAACCTATTTAAACTAATTATGCCGTAAATTTAAATTAATTTATCTACACAATGGTGTATGACACAACTACCATTGATGTCGGGATCATTCGTAGCATGCCTCAGAAGCAGGTCAACGTGATATTGGTAATGAGTTATATTATCATACAACTAACATTAGATATAAAAGGGGGAAAACTCGCATTAAATGTTACATACCCTTTTAAGTAAAATTTACGTGTTACGACATGTCGCAACTAACAATTGCATGAAAATATTTCGTCGATATCTCAGATGATTTCTGAAAATAAGAGATAACAAGCCAAAATCAAAAATTTGAACATGACCTTGACCTTTGACCATGAACTCATTTTATTTTTTGGACCAAGGATCTCAAATCAAAAGACCCTAGGCCTCTATCACTTATGGTTTTCCAGTTACAAATTTTTTTCACTTATTTCTATACAAAAGGGGAAATAACTCTCATATGGGGTCTTCGGTCAAAATAAAACCTAACATCATGAGGATATAACGAGCAATTTTGAAAAAATAAATTTGTCGCTTTCTTTTACGGTTGCGGGGGAGATCTGATAACAAGAAAAAGTGTTCGGTTAAACTGGGTCAATTTCAAAAGCGTATAGACTGTTTGATATCATATACAAAACAACTAAGCGACCTCTTTTGAAACATGTTTACACCGCAAGAAAAAAATTAGGCGGAAGAAAAAAACAATAATCAGAAGAAATTCAATAGGTCTTTTCACAAGAAAGGTGGAAAGACCTAAAAATGGATCAAAAACCTTAATTAAGAATAGAAATATAAAAATTAAAGAAAAAAGATAAAATGGTTTACATATCAAAGAATATAGAATATTGAAACTTTCCCAATCAGACCCTCTTAAGTGCATTTGAACCATTATGGATTTTTATTTGTTACTTGAACCTGTCATACGGGTTATGATTTACATGTCAAAAAAATCTATTTTAATGATATTAAACACCCACGCTACCAAACAATATGTATCTACAAATGACAATTAATGATGTAGCTCTATCTATCTGTATCTGCAATTAAAAATCACATTCTAGAATATGGCGCTATAAAAATGAATTATAAATGAAAATGTTGCACCATTGATATTAAAGGTTGATTAACATAATAGAAAAGGTAAATGATGACTTTTTTTCAATTGTTAATACATCTGACCTTTTAAGCTGCTTTGAAAAATTCATATAAACAAATGAAATAATGCAATTATGTCGTTTTAGATTTGTATATCGAACTAAGGTATTCAAACTTGGTTTTTTCTCAGTTGCGTAACAAAATCAGATAGCTGAGTTAACCTCGTTTATTAGCAATCTGAAAAAAGGGAAATGACAGATAGAATCGTTGTGACTTTATATGTTCAAATAGATTATGACATTTTCAAGCTTATGAGAAGCAATTCAATATGACACTAAAACACTATGGCCAAATAAATATTAAATACGCACAATCATATCGTTTATTCCCCTTAAATGTGACTGGAGAATATAACTATGGTATATTTGATTAGTCTTTTTTCTTATCACAATAAAAACCTTGTCAAAGTGAGGCGTATTTGCTAAATATACAATTACACTACAAAATAGAAGAAATCTCGGCTGTCTCGTTTTTCGACGACTTTTTAAAGCTCGTTCAAATAAGATGAATACTTTCTTACAATGTACTTCAAATTAAATTGAATATTTAGGTATCGAGTCCAAAGTTAGTAAAGATGACATCTGTAAAACAAAATCTCGAATACTGTATTCACTCAAATCGAAGCCATACATCGTTGTCAAATACGTTAAATTGCTTTTGGTATAGCGTGTGTCACTACGCACCCACCACAGTTATAAAGTTTTATTTTTTTGTTTTCTTGACTGTCTCATGCAGCTGCTGTTAATATGTTTCAGTTAGTTCCCGAGGGTATCACTAGCTAAGAAGTCAGTGCTCCGGTTTTGACAAGCTTAATAGAACATCTTTCTTTTATACTCCGGGGATACTTTTTTTTTTAAATTATTAAGAAACCAAGGTCCAAACTCTTTTTGTCAAAGTTTACCGTAGATTGATTTTGGTTATTCTTTTATGTCCTATTTTGGTCATATAGTTCTGAACACGTTCTAGTAAATATATGCATTATTGCTTCACATATTTGGGTTGTAAAGTTTCTGATGAACGTAATTACAAATTGGCACCGTGAGATGTTAATTTCGTTTGTCAAATATTTTGCGTATGAGGTCAGATAAAGCTCGAATTTGAAATACATTAACACCGGTTACAATTAATAGCAATTAATCGTAGCCTTGTAGAGTTCCAACTTTTCTTTACAAAATTAAACCTTTCGGAATTTGGGGCCCTAAACGTTCTAAACTTTAACTTTTTTATTCGATATCACTGATGAGTCTTTGTAGATGAATCACTCCTGGTATCTATGCTATGTTTATCGACTTGCTTGATTTGGCTTATATGTTTTTGTCTTTTTTTGGTCATACATTTTTTCACATGTTCATGTATATAAAGATTAATATTCGCTTATTGATAAGGTGAAACGGGGAAAACGATTGTTTCGCTTCCTTTCTTCCATAAAGGAGAGCAACAATTCCACGTATGTAACCCCCCCCCCCCCCTTTAGGATGATTACAGACAACGAATAGATAAACCTCCTTTTGTAAAATCATTCAAAATTTAAAATTCATTCGTTTAATACGATTGAGCTATTGATTTTACCATTTCATTAAGGACTTTACGTTTTGGATTTCCCTCGGAGTTCGGATTTTTGTTATTTGACTTGAACGTCAGCATTTATCCGAATGTCTTTAGATGGAATTCGTTGAACAAAAATTCCTATTTTAGAAATGTTATTGTATGATATTAAAAATCAAATGTCATTGTTAAAATAATTACGGTAAATAATGACCAGAAATTGTGTTGTTAGAATCCTGGCAAGTTCGTATCATTTCCTTCAGCAACGTAAAATGGTGATTTACTTTCTGACAACAGGAAATTATGATATTACGATATGTATTATTAAAATTATATTATTGAATGAATCCTTTAATGAGCTGGGAGCATCATTTGGTTGCTGTAGACGGCGACTATTAAATTCGAAGCTGATTATTTTAAATGATTATCTATGATAACGGTTTCATTAATGTGAATACACAGATAAAGCCCATCCCAATTTGTACATTAACAGCTTTCGATATCTGTTAGGGTTTTTGGAATAGAACAACTGACCAATCAGGTTAATGAAACAAGTATGGAAACAGCTAGATCTGATATTGTGAGTAAGTTACGTTATTATTGAAAAGTAAAATAACAAAAATACCGAGCACAAAGGAAAATTCCAATCATAAAGTACTAAATAAAATGATAAAATAAAAAGTTCAAACACATCAAAGAATGGAAACAACTGTCATATTCCTGACTTGGTATAGACATTTTCCTTATGTAGAAAATGGTGGCCTAAACTGTTTTTAATAATTGCTATTTTACCTCTCACTGGAATGACAGACGTATAATATTTTATTACATGGACAGCAATGTGTAGACAAAACAAACAGAAAGCTATATCTCATATTATTGATCAGTTAATTGTTCTGCCATAGCATGTCATGAATGTTCTTGCAAATATACGTATTCAATAGAAAAACAAAATATTTTTGAAGTGAAACGAAAATTAAATTAAATGAAAAATAAAATATGCAAATTGAACTTGTATATAAATATAAAAATGAAAAGCTTTGACAGAAGGCAAACAAATAAACGACATCGATTCATTCAAAAAAGTCCATAACTGATGGACAACATTAATAACAAAGCATTTGATTGACCTTCATCAATAACATATTGACAAATGTTTATAAGTTCATGATATACCAATGAACATGTATTCCCCAGTGTAACAATACTTGAATAGCTAAGAAAGTGTTTTAAAGCAGAATACAACTGCACTGCAATGATAAATCGACACTTAGGTCGTTAGTTCGGTGACATATTCAATTTGTTGACTATTTAATTCTTTGTTTTGTGGTCATTTTTACCCTATGGTGATTTGTTGTCGCGAACGGTTGTTACGGATGGAGATATCTTCGTATCGTATAGCCTCTTCGTCAAGATAGCGTACATGCAAAATTTTCCAGCGATATTTGACATTTCAACACCATTTTGAACGTTAACTAACTAATGAAAAATCAAAGGAATTGAAAACTCGGAAGTTTCAGACCCCCTTAGATACCTGTTGTTTAAAATATAATCTGACCTATGCATGTATCTTTAAAAAAACGTTCAATCTTACAGCTGGTTTGTACGATTTCCTAGCGTTTAAAGTTCTGCATTTTTTATTGCTGTATGATAGAATGCGCTATTATAAAAAAAACATGAACTGAAATCGTGCATATGAAATATGCTATTATGTATAAAATGAACTTTGGGTCATTCAACTACAATGAAGAAAAATACACCCATGACAGAATAAATTGCTTTAAAGAAAAAGAAAAATAACACTTTCAAAAAAGTATTCATCTGTTCGCGCTTCAAATCAATCAAAACATCGATTATTGATTCAAATAAAACTCACATTAGCTATTTTACTTTTCAAGATGGCAAAAGAAAGATATATGTGCACTGTTTCTGACATAAATATGTAATTGTTCGATTTGATTTCTAGCTGACAAATACATCTTCCACCTCTGGCGACGAGGAAGTACATTTCCTGAGCGGGTTTCCGGTTTAATTCACTTCCCATATATATTGATACATTAAAAACATTTATCTTCAATTACATACGGGTAATAAGAATTGACAATAGTTCTGTGAAATTAATATTTTTCTTCAATATATATTTATTCTAACATTTTCAGTCTAGGTGGCCAAGTAATCTAGAGCAATGGATATAGTACGGTCGGTGTTGCTTCAATATCCCATTAGTATGAGTTCGAACCCCGACAAGGGAAGAACTAACATTTGCTTCCTCAAATAGACGTACTTATATATTAATATCAGTGTTATAATCGTGCTCATCGGATTTTGTCTAATGCTTAGTCCGTTGCTGTGTGTGTTACATTTTAATGTTGTGTCGTTGTTCTCCTCTAATATTTAATGCATTTCCCTCAGTTTAAGTTTGTTATCCCGATTTTGTTTTTTGTCCATAGATTTATGAGTTTTGAACAGCGGTATACTACTGTTGCCATTATTTAAGAACTAGAAGATACTAAGGTGACATTTAAAATGGCAATCCCTCTTTGGAAATGGAAATAACACAAATTCAAACACGTACATAATACACTTCTTATGAAACTAAAGACCGATCACTGAGGAACGCATACTACGCAAAAGAAAGGGGGTTGACCTAGATAAATTCCCTTTAATAATACTACAGATTATAAGAAGACAATACTAATATATGTATTCAACAAAACAAGCTCGGACACTCTCGAAAAGTGCTGAAGTGACTTACATAAATTAATGAACAAAAATCACCATAGATACCAGGATTGTGATAATCATTGAGGGTAAAAAAAAAATACGAAAATTTGCCAAACACAGCTTAGCAATCTAAGTTTGACCAACTTGTCCACGAAGATTGGCCGATAATACACAAATATGATAACTGGAATCTCAATACTGGACAGTGTACTTGCGATTCGTGACAGCAAAATACTAGACAGCCATGCCAGTATTGCTAACTGCTAAACAATAATGCCAGAACGTTAAAATGCTTTACAATCGTGTCTGTTTGGTTAATAAAGGCAACGGTAGTATAATACCGCTGTTCAAAACTCGTAAATCGATGGACAAAAAAACAAAATCGGGGTAACAAACTAAAACTGAGGGAAACTCATTAAATATAAGAGGAGAACAACGTGACAACATTAAAATGTAACACACAGAGAAACGGACAGATATGTATTCAACAAAACAGTGATACCAGTACAGGAACATACTACACAGTCATGCCAGTATGGCAAACAGACACACACAGAAGAGGCTCCCACAGGGCGCCCCCCTCAGGTCGCAAGGTCGCTTTTAAATTCGTCGAGAGGTCGTTTTTAATGGAAATGTACAGGTCGCAGGTCGTTTTTTCCCAACACAGAGGACGGAAGTCGGTTGGAGGTCGTTTTTTCCAAATTTTACACGTCGCAGGTCGTTTTTAGAAGGCCCTCAGGTCGGAAGTCGCCTCTAAAAAGCCCAGAAGTCGCAGGTCGTTTTTGATCCTGCGGGAGCCTCACAGAAGGTCATAACTAATCTGACAAAAGCAACCAGACTCACAAACAACAAGTACAATAAAACCTAGCTTGAAGTTAACGTATACATTTAATCTGGGGAAAAGAACTTTCAAAGGAATGTTCCATAAAGCACATACCAATAAAACATTTTTTTCGACAACTAACCGTTAGCAGTCTCATTCATTTTACACGTAATATCATATAGAGTTGACCACAAACAGCTTCAATCTGACGTATAATTGATTTATTGTAAAAGAAAAAGTCAGTCACCGTTTGCATTGAATAGTTTGAGTATTCATAAAACTAGCATATATATTTATGTCGTAAGTACACGATTTTATAATGTATTCAAACCCCTTTTATAATCCCGTTTTGAATAATAATTAAAAGAGGGGCGAAAGATATCAGGGGAACCTTCAAACTCATAGATCGAAAATACACTGACAACGCCATGGCTAATAAAAACAGAAAACCAGACAGTCAGACAAATAGTACACAAGACACAATATAGTAGACTAAAGATTTTTTTTCATTCTATTTTCATGTTTATTATAATTATAATTTCATTAGGTTTTAAAAAAGGGACAGTCAAACTCATAAATCTAAAATAAACTGACAACGCCATGGCTAAAAATGAAAAGACAAACAGACACACAATAGTACACATGACATAACATAGAAAGCTAAAGAATAAACAACACAAACCCCACCAAAAACTAGGGGTCGTCTCAGGTACTCCGGAAGGGTAAGCAGATCCTGCTCCACATGTGGCACCCGTCGTGTTGCTTATGTGATAACAAATCCGGTAAATAATTGTAATTATGTACTCAGATTAAGTCTTTGTAGACGTAATGTTCTTTTACTTCCTTCATAAACACAGTTCCCCGTTGTGATATTAAAACATAAATAAGTTAAAACATTAAAATCTACAAGTTACCCCCGCACAGCTTAAAATGCTAAATACTGTCTTTTATAGTACACCCACAATCACGATTGATGAGGAAAAGTCTCCTTAATATGCAGACTCACTCTCAATAGATTACAATTTACGGTACTTTAACAAGAATAACAGCTAGAAATATTGAGACCTCTGACATTCAGAATCACGAAGAATGTTAAGAGACGAAAATTCTCCTTCTAGATACAAAAAAGCACATTGACATTTAAGAAGAAATAGATCACTTGTCTTCTATCAGTTTATCAACTAATAGAAACTGCCATAACAATCGGAAACACCACATTAATCTCTAAACCAGTTGCATGGTATGATTACGACAACCGTTATTTTTGTTAAGTAAAAATCTCGACTGCTTTTAATGATACCATAAAAGAATCAATTGCAATGTAACGAGACAGGGACAGAGAGAATGTGTTAGTATTTGGGAAACAGAAATAAGTTGAGAAATTTTCATAAATCTGTGAAATATTCGATCTCATTTGCATTTGCTTTATTTATCGCTTAGTCTGATTATTTAAACTGAATCATATTAATTAGTTTAGTTATTCTAAATAATTATTTTTTCATATTCCGACATCTCCATGAAATATAATATTATAGAAATTGCAAATCAAAAATAGGGGCTTGGATACATTTCGTTTATTTAACTCAAATTAAAGTTTTGTGTTTTGTAAATATACGGATTTCCCTCATTTTAGCAGATAAGATGATATCAAGTTTTATACTAGATTTAAAAAAAAAAGAGAAACGAGGCTAGCCGATCTTTTCCGTGTTGCATAGCGAATACAGATAAGTTTTATCGTGGACCTCGAAGTGAACCCTTATTTTTAAACAGTCACGCAAAGAGAAATATTATTATTACCGTTTTCCCAACATGAAGGAGGGATAACAGGACACTTTAGTTGTACAAGAAGATGCCTAATGTTTTATATTAAACTTGAATTGTTATACCTTGAGTCTTTTTCTTGATTTGAAAACTTAAGCTTTGACGACAGGTTTGAAATAATCTCTTAATTTTATATCAGCTTTTTTTTAGACTCGTGGTGATCATAGTTATGCCTGTCCTAAGTCAGGAGCCTGTAATTGAGTGGTTGTCGTTTGTTTATGTGTTACATATTTGTTTTCGTTCATTTTTTTATATAAATAAGGCGGTTAGTTTTCCCATTTGAATTGTTTTACATTGTCTTATTGGGGCCTTTTATAGCTGACTATGCGATATGGGCTTTGCTCAATATTGAAGGCCGTACGGTGATCTATAGTTGTTAATGTCTGTGTCATTTTGGTCTCTTGTGAACAGTTGTCCCATTGGCAATCATACCACATCTTCTTTTTTATAGTTTAGTAAGAGATTGAAATATAGGAGAAAACAAAATAAAGTATATCATATCTATAGAATATCCTCTCATAAAACCTGAGTAAGAAAAGTAATTTATATTTACACTTTGTCCTTTATTCTACAATTGTTGAAAAAAAATATTAAATGTTATAATCCAAAATAATAACATTTGAACGTCAATATCAAAGCCTGAGGTATCGCATTTAATTCACAAGCAGCCACATTTTCCGGAAATGATTATTCTAGACAAGGCGATTAAACATGGCGTAGATGATTTAGAAATGATTTCAGTTATAGTTTTCTCTTCGCATTCCAATAAATTGTGTAATCATTTTATCGCTGTAGCCAGCATTAATGGCGATATAAATCAGGAATAGATCTCGAGACTCTCTAACCCATTGTTAATCTCTGCTAAATGAAAAGGGATTGGCTTTTAGTTAAACCGTTTGAAATATGACCCATTTGTCTTACGGTATAACCAATAACCAAATTGTGAATGAAGAAAAACACGACAATTATAGTTTGTCAATAACCGTATTGTTACTCCAGGGAATTGATCTTGGAGACGACGAAGACTTATTAAATAAAACATGGAGGATTCCAGGCAAGAATATAAAACAGAAAGAAATGACAATATTAATTACTATAATGGCAAATAGAATGCTATTTTACTTGTTTTTGTTTAAATGCTTTTAGGGAACGATTTTAGTACAATGTAATGATGAAGTTAAGCGGAAACAGGGCAAAAATAAACGTTGTCTGCACTGATAATTACATTTGAATTTTCTTTGATAAAATATTTTTATTTTTGTTGAATGTAACCTTGTTCTCCTGGAATTAATTGGCACATATGAATAGTTTTCTATTAAAAATATGGCCAGCAACATATATTGTTTGTTGTAATTGAGTTATGGTCAATAGTTGGTACATTTTTAAGGATCCAAGACGGTTAGTTCTGCTTTTATGCTAAAGAGCAAACTGAGAAAATGCAGTCAAAAAGGAAAGAAGATAACAAATGTGATTTAACAAAAACATAGACCGAGGAAAACAGACAATTTGTAATGCATTTTTGTTATTTAATGTTTATTAATTTAGTTTTATATCTCGTCGCACTATTTTTGATACATACCACCTTTGATGGTGTTAGGTGCGACGATACATTTTCACTTTTGTTCTCGTACTATAAACAACAAAATAATTTGATTTGTAAAAATATTTCTGTACTACATGTTTACCTTACAACGAAATCATGTTAAAATTTAAAAATAATAGTAACAGAGTTCAATTTGTATCTACGATCGTTTTCTTTGTTTCATAGTTCAAGTTTTGTCGTTTAGTGTACCGATTTTGGTAATATTTCGTTTGATTTAGTTTAGCCATTTCAATTGATGTTATTCTAGTGTGTATTTCTATGTTGTGATGAAAGACTATTCTTTTAGGTATAGTTCATGGTTGGTACCTATTAAAACGTGTAATCCCGCTGCATTAGTTGCACTTGATGTTTAGTAGTTGTCGTTTGTTAATATGGTTCATTAGTGATTCTCGTTTCTTGTTTTTTTTCTATATAAATTAGGCTTGGGGTGAATTCAGGGTCCAGCTCACGACAAAAGCTGTGTTAACTCTTCTAAAATCTGTTGAAGAGGCATCATACAAAATCTGATTTGAGAAATGTCACAGTTATGCAACATGTGTAATGCTTAGAAGAACGAAGTTAGTCAAAATAGTCTTATAGTTTTAGATGTTTTAACAAACTTTATCTATGCGTCGTTGTATCATTAATATTTTACCTAGATCGCATTAATAAATACTTTTTTGTACAGTTTCATGGGAAATTAAGGGAATTCACGATTTTATTTTTGAAAACGAAGCATGTTCGTCAGAAACGAATAGAAAAAAATGATTGTTTAATTACACACTTTTTGCGAAAATACAATGTACAAGTTTATGATTGGAAGATTGCACCAAAATAAACTCGTCATAGATACCAGGATTGACATTTTCATATTTTGTTTAATCTAAAAAGAATATTTTTTTTTCTTATTCATGTATCATAATACAGACAATAATCTGAACTCTGACGTTGCAAAGCTAAATAACAATTGCAATCATTTCTTACGTATATTAAGTTAAAATTAAATCAGCATTTAAAAGCATGCTGAAATCTGCTAGAATCTGGAAATTTTATTCATTTCATGCAGCAAAACCCTTGTTTTATTACTATGATGTCAACATAATTATGTATTGTAGGTAAAGTATACAGATTTCAATCAAACCCTGTCATATATTCATTCTAATTCTTTGCCAATTTACTCTTTTCTACTTTTTAATATTTTTTTTTTTAAATTCGATAATTCAACTATCTCCATTGGATAAATTTGAAAATGCACTGGCACAAATGTTAGAAACTAATACATTTTTTTTTTTAACTTCCAATCTCCAACCTTTAAAATGCGTTCCCTTTCCTAAGACTGCATATAAATTAATAAAAGAGGTATATATAGATAGATAAAAGATTAATCTTTTAAATGAATGCAATATTTTTGTTATGCAATCATTATGTAATCAATTATACAAAAAATGGCAAAATCTTAGTCAGGTCACTTGAATGAATTTAGCTCTATCATCTCTTATAATGATACAGGAAATTTTAACGAAATCTTAATCAACACAACAGGAGCTCAAAAAATGGATCTCAAATTATCGCAATTGTATTCCATTCTCTCATAAATCTGTAATTAGTGTAAACATCTTTCCCACATAAAAGTAGATAATGTTTGATTAGGTGTAAAATTTCATCTTTACATTCTGTCCGAAATCTGAGACACCCTTTTGTAGATAATGGCTGTAGGAACAACATATAATAAAATCAACCCTCTATCCATGACGAAGCTAATTTCAATTTAAAGTGAAATTTTCTTGTAATTTTGTTTAGACACAGTTAACATTATAATTGATTACACAATTGTTGTATAATGCTAAGATTGCATTAATCTGTTAGTTATCCATAAATACCACTTTGATAAATTTTCAAGCAATTTAAAGAAAGTTACAGCATTTTAAAACTAGGAAATTGGAGGTATAAAATCTTTGTGTTGTGCTACCTACATGAACTGTTAACTGTTATCACTATCATTTACACCGCTGTTTTTGTTAGTGTCTTTGTCCATTAAGTCCGTTGGCTGACATAGTTTAACGCTAGATTTGTCAGGTTTTAAAGACCTCCCAATTTTCTTTAAATTCAACTTGTTGTTTGGTAGTTTTGTTTATACTTTTGTTTCATTCAGAAATATTGTCAGTGATGATTTTATGTATATGTATTTGTTATATACAAATGTAAATATGTTAAAAGATTCAATATTAAGGAATACACATTAAATACGCTTTATTTCGATTCTGTGGAATAGGTGTCTCATTTGCGGCCATACCGTATCATTTTATATGTTATCCAAATGTAAACATGTTTCCGGATGTATTACCATCATGTTTCCGGATACTATATTACCATCATACTATATATACTCGTTTTATATATCATTTTCATCGCATATCTTCTTTCCGAGAAATAGCCAATTGCTTTGGATGACAGCAAAACTATTCATTATGAAAACCTATATGGTAATTTGTGTATAGTTACGGAAATAATGACACTGGTATCCGGATTGTTTGTTGACCTAGGGACGGTGTGAACATTATAGAACACAATGTGTAGGTTTTTCGGCGAACGAATATTTCCAAGAAAATTACAAACCTGTTTAATTATCCCGGAGAAACATTCAAATTGATGAGTCTCCATGTACTATATAGATGTTACAGTAAATAGGTTAAAATGGGAATAACATGCAATTACTAAAATTTAGAATTTACATGTTATCCCCGATGCCCTTTGTAAATACAAGTAATTCCTGAAATGGCCCAGTTATTACAAGTAATTACTTATTTCAAAATGAATTTTTACACCTATTCACTTACTGTAAAAACAATGTTGTAATATGGTCAGCTGATCAAAAGTTATTATAATACCAACTATAGAAGATCAGTGAGTACTCTCAAAAGGTGATCAGCCTAAATTGTATCTTTTTGTTATAGGAGCATTAGCATCAAGATGTACAAAAAATCAAATATGATTTTTGTTTACTAAAATAAGCTAAGAAACCTGGTTGATGCATGAGTAGTTATCTTGTAAGTGATTAATTGGACCTCAATGAATACATATTCATGTGACCTTCAATTCGGCTTCAATTCAATCCCTAGCTTGAGATAGGTTACCGATGTATTCATATTTAAAATTGTAAGGGTTTCGCGGAACCCAGTATCTCGCCTTCTCTTGCTGTTAGTCGCAGGCTCAACACAAATGGGGAAAAATATTAAAATTTTCCCCCAGATACTATCTTTTGACTAGTACTGTAAGAAGCTTCTGTCAAAATTTGGTTATAATCCAGGATGGTTTATAAAATCTAATAAAGGTAAAAAAAAATATTAACCGCAGAGTGAATGAAGAGTTAACTGTCAAAAAGTCCATTTATAAGGAATATACGAAAAAGGATTTTTTTTTAAACTTTAAGATTGTTTAGTTGACATGAATATCAATAATGTGGTCATTTTTATAAATTTCCTGTTTACAAAACTTTGAATTTTTCGAAAAACTAAGGATTTTCTTATTCCAGGCAT
This sequence comes from Mytilus galloprovincialis, assembly GCF_965363235.1. Classification (NCBI taxonomy): domain Eukaryota; kingdom Metazoa; phylum Mollusca; class Bivalvia; order Mytilida; family Mytilidae; genus Mytilus; species Mytilus galloprovincialis. The sequence goes on from NC_134846.1 coordinate 17,379,667, forward strand.
AGATTACCTTAGCTGTATTTGGCACAACTTTTTGGAATTTTGGATCCTCAATGCTCTTCAACTTTGTACATGTTTGGCTTTATCAATATTTCGATTTGAGCGTCACTGATGAGTCTTATGTAGACGAAGCGCGCGTCTGGCGTACTAAATTATAATCCTGGTACTTTTGATAACTATTTAAACCACTGGGTCGATGCAACTGCGGCTGGACGTTTCGTCCCCGAGGGTATCACCAGCCCAGTAGTCAACATTTCGGTGTTGACATGAATATCAATAATGTGGTCATTTTTATAAATTTCCTGTTTACAAAACTTTGAATTTTTCGAAAAACTAAGGATTTTCTTATTCCAGGCATAGATTACCTTAGCCGTATTTGGCACAACTTTTTGGAATTTTGGATCCTCAATGCTCTTCAACTTTGTACATGTTTGGCTTTATCAATATTTCGATTTGAGCGTCACTGATGAGTCTTATGTAGACGAAGCGCGCGTCTGGCGTACTAAATTATAATCCTGGTACTTTTGATAACTATTTAAACCACTGGGTCGATGCAACTGCTGGTGGACGTTTCGTCCCCGAGGGTATCACCAGCCCAGTAGTCAACATTTCGGTGTTGACATGAATATCAATAATGTGGTCATTTTTATAAATTTCCTGTTTACAAAACTTTGAATTTTTCGAAAAACTAAGGATTTTCTTATTCCAGGCATAGATTACCTTAGCCGTATTTGGCACAACTTTTTGGAATTTTGGATCCTCAATGCTCTTCAACTTTGTACATGTTTGTCTTTATCAATATTTCGATTTGAGCGTCACTGATGAGTCTTATGTACACGAAGCGCGCGTCTGGCGTACTTAATTATAATCCTGGTACTTTTGATAACTATTTACTTCTGGAGATTATCTTATGATCATACACAAGCTTTTGTCCAAGTTTGGTAGAAATCCAGGATATTTTGAGAAAGTTATTAAAATTTTAAAAATTTAACCACAGTGTGAATGAAATGTTAACTGGTAATGTTGTCGCTTTGACACATGCCCCCTTTCCTTTCTCAATTTTAAACTAAGTCCATTTATAAGTTAGATACGGAAAAACTTGATTTTATTTTTACAAGATTTACTTCTTGAAAATTATCTCATGATAATTAACAAGCTTCTGTTCAAGTTTGGTAGAAATCCAGGATAATTTAAGAAAGTTATCAGAATTTATAGAACTTAAACCACATAGTGAGTATTTATGGACGCTACTGAAGACAGAATGGTTTGTTATGTCTCGCTTTTGCGATAAAGGTCGCAGGCGCTACAAAAACAAACAGAATGACAACATTGAAAGTATAACAAAAGGGATGGACCATTTAGTTGGCTTATTCAATCCACAAAAAAATGATTCTTATACAAGTAAAAACGATGATAAACTTTTGTTACAGGTATATCAGATTAAGTTTGGAGGTCTTGAAAAACTCATAAAAAAGAGAAACACAGAAATATAAAATGTGACTCTAAAACCATTTAATTGTATAAATTTGTTTGTGAAGAATGTCGGCTTCATCGCAACAGTCTGACAAAAGAGATGATTTCAGCTTTCCAATTGTGAACTTTCAATTTCTAAGTAGCAACATTCCAGCAGCACCTGCATACGGGGTATAGATCTCCCAATTGATACGATATTCCCGTGCTTGCATTTCCTATCATGATTTTCTTGATAGAGGGTTGCTGCTCACAAGGAAGCTATTAAACCAAGAGTTCCAAATGGTGAAGTTGAAATCACCCTTTCGTAAATTTTACGGACGCCATCATGAGTTGGTTGACCGTTATGGAATAACCGTTTCACAAATGATATCGGATATGTTCCTTACGTTGTAACTACAATCCCCTTCCCTTTCATGAATGTGATCTACCGAATTATACTATTTACCGGATTTGTTATCACATAAACAACACGACGGTTGCCACATGTGGAGGAGGATCTGCTTACCCTTCCGGAGCACCTAAGATCACCCCTAGTTTTTTGTTGTTTATTCTTTAGTTTTCTATGTTGTGTCATGTGTGCTGTTGTTTGTTTGTCTTTTTCATTTTTAGCCATGGCGTTGTCAGTTTGTTTTAGATTTATGAGTTTGACTGTCCCTTTGGTATCCTTTGTCCCTCTCTTAAATAAGCATATTTTGTAAAAGGAATTTAACTTATGTCATTGGGTAAGTTTATATGCAAAGTATGCCTGATGGAGATTTTAATTAAAAAAAAAATATGAGATTTTAAGAATTATCAAGATTTTTCAATCAAATTTGGCATTATCGAATGTCAATTATCAAAAAGAGGTGGTAAAGTTGCCTATGAACTTCTCACAAATGTATGTCTCAATTTTGAATTGATATCATTGTCTTGTATGCGGAAAATGATTTTAGGGAGTTTCAAAACTTTTAGAACAATCATTTTCCGGTTTCAATTCACAAACACTAAAAAATGTATACTTTTGATGTGCCTTATATTACTTAACCCTTAATTAAATAAGTCCTAAAATATCTACCCTTTTGCTTTCTTATATTGTAGCTTGATTTTTAATACAAAAATATCAAGTTAGTAAACAGCTGTAAAAATGACCAAAAAAAAAATCGGTGAATACCAGTAATCACTGAAACAATTAGTGAATACATGTAATTACTCAATTGGCTAGTAATTACAGTTATTTACTGAAATGTTTAGAAGTTACGTGTAATTTCTAATTTCACCTATTTACTGTAACATATAGATAGTTTGTGTCCGTTATGTTTAGCCGAACAAGATATCTAAACATTTTTTTTTTACCGCAGGAGCACGTTTCCTGTACATATATAAGCAATATTAGGTCAATGTCAGGAACATATAAACTTTTTGTATGAGGCTGTGAAACTGGGGAAGTGCGAGGTTCTATCGAGCCCTCAACTCGTTTTGCGCCGAGTACAAAAAAAAAATATATTTTTCTGACATTGACCTAATATTGTTGTTATACTGTAACTTAAATTAATAAATTGATAGCTTTTCAAATCGTAACACAAATGTAAAACTTATTTTCGTCTCTTTATGGATTTATGATTTTGAGAAAGTGTTCCATGATGAAATGGACATCGTACAAAATATAGCTTTGTTACTATATTTAGGAAATAAACACAACTAGTTGCAGTATAAAAACGTAAACAAAAGTTATCATATTACTGTGTCAGTAGATCTTGCTTTTGTATTGCTATAATACTGATACCTGTGAATAATTCTGCTGAAAAAAGTGTCAAAAACGTGATAGGTGTTAGTTTATAATGGTTTTATATTATTGCAATGTAAGATCTACCTTGGTCTTAACTATATCAAGGTCTATAGATTTGATATATTTCTATACTTTCGAATTTTCAATATTAGGTTTCGATTATTCGTTACGTGAACGAAATTTTGAAATGCAAAAGTATGCATCATAGAAAATTCTGTATCTATACTTTATATGTATATACATGTAGCGTAGGCTGAGAAAAAATTTAAGTGCTTATATTTTATCAGGGTATGATCCGTTAAAAGATCTTTAAATTAACCGTACCCCTTACTTTTCTTTAGAAATAATAAATTGGTTAACTAGTATACGTTAATATGTATACTCATGATCGTCATGCATATTCGTAGTCCTTTTTCTTTTTTCCGTTTGAATAGTTTGCCACAAGTTATCTTTTGGGGCTCTTTATAACTTGCTGTTCTGTGTAAGTCAATGCTCCGATTTAAAGACCGAATCTATAAGGGTTGACTTGCACAAATTGTGACTTGGATGAAGAGTTGTCGCATTGACACTCAAAACTCATCTTCATTTATCTATCTAAATGCATCGGTATAGTTTGCAATATTACAAACAGCTAAATACTTATGTTGAGTTTCATACGTTATGAAATTACCTATAGAAAGTTTTAAGTGTTTTTACCCCAGATTTTGAAATATTTATAATAGATGCACCTCATCCCGCAATAAAACAATATAAATAACTGACAAGAGTTATCGTCTACTTTGATTATTTTGTCTCTGTTTCCAATAGGATGCCGTAGTTTTAGAATAATTATTACTAAAAAGATATTAGCATTTAAAATCTATCATATATGAATGTGTTTTACCGATCATTGTTAACATTACTAATTTTCTCAAAAATGTTTTAAAAATCTATTAAAGGATGTCTTCAAAATAATCTATAATTGATACAGCGTATGCCTGATTATTGCGTAAACAATTAGCCGACTTTAAAAGCATATCCATTCATCAATACCAGCTAATAATAGATTTGGTAAAAATGCAGAAAATTTATCATTCTCATGTAACCACTTTCTTCCGTTCAACGTAAAATTAGTTTCATTCTAGAATCCAATTTGTTCTTAAGAGGTTTATAATTTCCATTCTGCGTCAGTAAAATTGGTTTATTACTGGAGAAGGACTTGTATAATTGTCAAACAAGACACGATAATTTCCTGTCATACAATATAAATATGGAAACTATGTTACTGTCCACTTCAATTAGATTTTAGCATGCAAACAATATTTGAAGGCAAATACAAATTGATTTGTTGTTTCTGATTTTCAGGCTGCTAACAATCTACTAAAAAAAATTGGTTTTAAAAAACCATATGTTTTTCTATCGTTGCTTATTGTTTTGCCTTAATGTATTTTGACATTTGACGAAAGTTCTTTTGTTCTATGCTGCTTACATTAGACAATTATATTTGGAGGCAGCTACAATTTGATTTGTCGTTTTCTGACGTTCAGACCGCAATCAGTTTATTGTTTAAAACGTTGTTTTTGCTTTTATCTATTCTGACATTTAATCAAGATCTTTTTGTTTTGTGGATCTTATCTTAAACAATTTTACCCAATGTTTAAAAGAAGTGGTCTTTTAAGATAATGTAAGGTTTGAAAGAGAATGAATGTGCATGTAAGCAAACACAGATTTGAATGCTTTGATTTTTTTAACATTAATTTTTGTTTGTCCGTATGGTAAAAAACAAACCCAATTTTCCTTTATTCTGTAAGTAAAGTAATTTTAGCAAAGTCTTGAAAGACTTAAATATGTTAACAAAATGAAACCAAACTGGCTTTCCTCGGAGTTTTTGTGATTTTACTTTTTAAAAAACTTTCAGCCTTATATTATCCAACTATAGCAGTCATCACGTGACTTTGGCGACGTCACACATCACCCGTATCATGCCCAAGTAAAATGTATGGAAATACACAGAGGCTCTCGGGATTCAATTAAACAAATTACTTTTAGATAATGATACAAAAAGTGTGGACATATATATTTATTCTTCATATATTCAGAAATATATCTATGCCGTTTGGAAAAGTATAAATTTTGGTTTTCTCCCTTCCAAATGTTTTTGAAAATTTGTCTTGTTGTCTCGATAGTTCACACTGTTAAATCATACAACTACGATAAATATTGGATTGTCTGTCGTGTTTAACTTAAAATTGCATTTTAAACAAAATAGATGGAAAAATTGTGGACATATGCGCTTATTACTATATTCATAAATATTTGAAATATCGTATATATACAATAGTTTATTTTTTTATTATTTCCTTTCCAAAATGATTTGAAAATAAGCTATTTTTAAAAAATCTGATATTACTTTTCAAGATGGCGACCACATTTACAGCGTGGGGCGACTTGGTGAAAAATTATTTTGTAAGATTGTTTCAATGAAAATATAATAACTGTTGGGTGTTCGTGTTTTCAGTCATTGTCTTACCTTAAGCAGCAAAGTATCAAACATTGGTTCCTTTTGATAAAGCTAATTTATGCTGTTGGGTTTTTTTTTTATAAAAATTGAAGAAGAAAAAAATGGTGACCAAATAATTTTCAAGCGTAGAAGATGTTCGACATTTATTTTGTCCATGCAAATAATTCAATTCAATTTCACTGTTTATACTGCAATTAAATATGACACGTTATTGTCACTATAATGATAGCCAAGGACCAAGCTAGATTAAGTCGTAACATCAACGTAAACAAAAAAAACAAACATGACACCTAATCACGATGTAAGTTTTGACAATGCCTATGAAGATATAAAAAAGAAGATGTGGCATGATTGCCAATGAGACAACTGTCCACAAGAGACCAACATGACACAGACATTAACAACTATAGATCACCGTAAGGCCTTCAACAATGAGCAAAGCCCATACCGCATAGTCAGCTATAAAAGGACCCGATAAGACAATGTAAAACAATTCAAACGAGAAAACTAACGGCCTTATTTATAAAAAAAAAAAAAATGAACGAAAAACAAATATGTAACACATAAACAAACGACAACCACTGAATTAAAGGCTCCTGACTTAGGACAGGCACATACATAAATAATGTGGCGGGGTTAAACATGTTATCGGGATCCCAACCCTCCCCTAACCTGGGACAGTACAACATCAGAACGAACGAAGATGTAGGTTTTGACAATACCTATGTAGATTATAGTGTTGTCCGATTCTAAATGAAATCGCATTACGATATTATTTTATATTAATAAAAGAAGATCTCGAATGGATATTAACCGATGTAATATAACTATATTTTTCAATTTTCATTAATTCAACGCGTAACCAGTATATTTTACATATTAATCCTAATTAGACCAGTAACATGCAGAGTTATCGAACGTAAACATGACTGGAATAGTTGCATATGTTTGAGTTTATTTTACAATAACTCGGTAGATAAATCCGATGATGTAAGTTTATCCCCGAGGGTATCACTAGCCGCCCAGTAGTCAGCATATCTGTGTTGACACTCATCATAGTTTTGGTCTTATTTATGAATTAACTGTTTACAAAAAGATTTTCTACCAGATATGGATTACATAAGTTGCATTTGGCAAAACTTTTCAAAGTTTTAAATTCCAAATACTCTTCGACTACGAATTTCATTTGGTCTATTGACATTTTTGATTCTAGTGTCAGTGGAGAGTCTTTTTATTTATCAATATCTCGTATTTATTAATTTATTAATGTAGAAACACACACAATTCTATCATACTTTAGTTGTCCAACTTAATCCTAACCAACGCCCCTTTTAGAAGGAGAACTGTTATACTATAAGGATTTGAAAAGTACCTTTTGGGTCTTTTAGTTTGTTTGTGTGATATTTGGATCGATGTAAAATTGATGATATTACTTTACCTTTAGCATAGCTACAATGATCAGAAACCCCATTTGTATAAAATAGATAAAAGAGAAAAAAACATGTTAACGATCAAATTAAACTCATCTTGACAGTAATTTCCTGACAACACCCACATTTATTTAAATTTAAAACAAAAGGATCGACTACTAAATGCTTATTTATTATCAAACTATTACGATTATTTGGGGGGACTTATAAAAATAAAAAGAATATGTATGAAATAAGTCAAAAAGAGGAAATCCCAGAATTACAAGTAAAATGTTCCAGTAAGTTAATATTAATTTTTAAAGGTTAAAAGAGAAAGCAATCGACATAACTAGTTAAACTATATTTAGCCACAATTCTAGACATTATCTTAGTAAAACCAATATCCAAAGTTTGACACAGGGCCATAGTTGTGGACAAATGTTGTCTTGCTTAGCTAAGTTATAGCGGATGTAAATAAAGGCAACAGTAGTATACCGTTGTTCTAAATTTATAAATCGATAGAGAAAAAACTGAGTGAAACGTATCAAATATATATAGAGAACTACGAAACAACAGAAACACAAGCCAAAATGTAACACACACATAAACGAACTCTAATGTAACAATGGTCATTTTCCTGACTTGGTACCGGGCATTTTATAAAAAATGGTGGATTGAACCTGGTTTTGTGTAAAAGTGGTTATATCAAGTAGAATGCAGATTTGGTCTGAAAGGGGTTATATAGCCTAAAACACAATTATTCACTTGGAGTTAGAAAGTTATAATAGTTGTTAATAGTTTTATACTATATTCCAGTATAAAAAAGAAGATATAGGTCTGCTATCAACAACATCTTCCCTAGTCATTGTTTATATGAGAACATTTCAGTCCATTTGATGTACAGCTTTTTGTTCATCCAGACATCTTTTGTTATTATCTGATTATTAGTTTTTATCAAGATCACTACAGACGCACGCAATTTAGTATGTTTCGTCTAATTAACAACCGAGTGCTGACCCTTTATGGGTGTCACTAGACAAACTGTGTTAAAAATGTAAACAGGCATCTTATATTTCTTTTCAATTTGAATGGTAAAACGGGCTCAGTTTATCTATTCATCGAAATGCTTTTACACTGAAATATTCATGACATGAAATCGACGGCTGAAGGTCAAATGTAAATGAAATGATGAAATGAATCCTATTATCACTGAAAAGTATATCGACATAATAGAAACATTGATCAGACGTTATTTCATTGCTTTAATTCCTTTGCAAGCCTTGTTAAAGATTTATAATGGAAATCCTTCCACTGACATTTAAGTAAGTTCTCATACCGGAGAAGCTTTTGTGTTGTTTTATTACAACAAAACCAGAACTCATGCAAGGTAATTATGGTGATTGAAGTAAACCCTGTCAGATTTCACGTAAATTGATTGTTGTGAAATGTTACAACCCTTTTGACCTTATCATTTGCCGACAAAATATTGAAAAAAAGATTTCAGTGTGATTTTTTTATTTCAATTTTAAAACAAGACAGAAACATGTCTATTAACAATGTGTTTGTATTGAAATTGCTAAACGCATTATTTTTTGACAATGCAACACTTCAATTGTGTATGCATCGATTGTACAGTTTGTTGATAAAACAGTGGATAGCGGTCTAATTGGTAAGCAAATAATATACCAGTTTTCAAGGTCTAGAGTAATTTATAAATGTCGTCTTTTTTTGCATTGTAGTAAGCTGCATGTATAGTGATTTTAGTGCTGCAACCAAACACTGTTTTAATCAGTTTTAATACTGATATTCGCTTTTAGGAAAAGAAATATATTCGAAAAAAGTACAAATTCTAACCAACTTTCATAGAGCAAAATGCTTCAATTGAAAAATAGTTCTCTGAATCTGAAATGAAGAAATCTATGTTTTCTGCTGTCAAACAGCTGTCTTTGGTTTTTTTTATACATATCTAACGTTTATTTTTTCTCTATTTGTGTCTATTGTCGAAGAAATTATTCCCTACACGAAGCTATCGCGATATTGACGAATTCAATTCTTAACCTCAAGATTGCATCTATGCAAAAAATGAAATAAGATAGAAACAGAACTCCGAGGAAAACTCTCGACGGAAAATCACTAGAAAATGACAAAACCAAAAGCTAAATCGTACACTACTTGGCCTTTTAAACAAATTGTGATTCGAGCGTCACTTATGAGTCTTTTGTAGACGAAACGCGCGTCTGGCGTAATTATATAATTTAATCCTGGTACAATGTATCTATGATGAGTTTATTTACATCAAATGAATATTTAACAACTGTCATATTACTTACTTGGTACAGACGTTTTCTTATGTAGAAAGTATAAGATTAAACCTGGTCTTCAGGCTTGTTAAACCTCTTACTTGTATGACAATCCTATACAATTCTTTTATATTGAAAATGATGTGTGAACAAAACAAAAAGACATTATAGATTAAAATGCCAACAATGGTGGCACACTATGTTATAATCCAAATAACTATTGTCAACAGTATCACTCCACTAAAAATATTGACCAGACAGTCTTGGTCCCTTATAATTTGAGAAAACATCAAGAGTTAGTCCTGTACAACTTAGTTTATGTTTTTAAATCACATTATATTCATAACTCAATAGAATATATGAATGAGAGAGTTTCTTTCAAAATTTAACATAACCGAGAGAGAGAGAGAGAGAGAGAGAGAGAGAGAGAGAGAGAGAGAGAGAGAGAGAGAGACTTTGTCCACTTTGTAACGTAGTTGCTGAATACGTCTTAGTTTCCTCAGTTCTTCATCTCACACAAATAGTGATAAAACGACATGTTTTTCGGGTTAGGGTTTTAATTTGTTTACCATCTAATCAGTATATGATATACAGTAATAATCCTAATATGATATCGAATTGATTACATTAATTCAATTTCATTCAAAATAGCTCGGAATGTTTCAACGTTTCACTGATTCAATTCGTTGTAATGTACTTTACTGGTATTTACACATGTTGTGGTTGTTATATATTAAGATAAAGAAAACCATCTATGGGAATAATTCTGTATGACAGACTATGAAACCTGCATAATGTAATTTAAATTTGATGAAATCTTTGATAGTTCGTTTATCGTGATATAAATCACATTAATAAGAAGAAAAACAATGATGCAATCAAAGAACAGACTTTTAAATTTATACATTTATTTTCAAGTTGTGCTTCACTTCACGGTTTTAGGCTCACCGCTTTTCAATCCATTACATTCCACGTGTTGTTGACAATGTTCACTCTTGATTTTTTTATTGCATCATTGGTTTCCTTTTAATTAATTCACTAAAAAAATCATAAATTGATAAAATTGACGTATAGGTTGTCAGTTAATTTAAACGTAATTAAATAAATGTCCTTAACTTTATATTATATTTGGAAAGCTGGATTATTGTATAACAGTAGCACAAGCTTTTCTACCTCAGGCATAGCTTACCTTAGCTGAATTTGGCAAAACTTTTAGCAATTTTGGTCCTCAATGCCCTTCAACTTCGTACTTTATTTGGCCTTTTTAACTTTTTGGGATTCGAGCGTCACTGATGAGTCTTTTGTAGACGAAACGCGCGTCTTGCGTTTATACAAAATTTAGTCCTTGTATCTATGATGAGTTTATTGAGTACTTTGCCAATTTGAAGGTGTATACTATAGATAACTAGATACTGCTTGAATGTTACTAGATATATCTCAATACTTTAATTTAGAAAGCTGTATAAATTTGTATGTAAAACGACCAGATTATATGTTTCTATATTTAATTGAAGATACGAAGCAGACTTAATACTATCTAAGTATTCTTCAAGCTTGATGAGAAAGATGTTTTCAACAGGGTGACCAACAACTTTAAATTGTCTAGTGACTGAATATCATTTATAGAGCGAAACGTGATGTTAAAGAATAATACAATATCCTTTTAAATCATCATGGGAAACTACTACTTGAAGTTTCTTTCAAAATGTAACCTAACAGAGAGAGAGAGAGAGAGAGAGAGAGAGAGAGAGAGAGAGAATCATGAATTTGTAAAGTAGTTGCTGAATACGTTTTAGTTTCCTCAGTATATTCATCACATGTGAAAAAAGACATATTTTTCAGGTCAAGGTTTTTATTTGTTAACCATTTATGCAGTATATACAGTAATAATCGAGTTTGCCTGATATGATATCGGGTTGATTACATTACTTTTGATTGCATTCAAAATAGCTCGGAATATTTTAACATTTCACTAATTCAATTCGTCGTAATGTTTTTACTTATATTTATACATGTCGTGGGGTTATGTTTTAAGATAAAGAAAACCAGCCAAGGGATTAATTATATATGACAGACTACGAAACCTGCAGAAGTGTAATTCTAATTTTATGAATCTTTGATATTTCGTTTATCGTAATATAAATCAAATCAATAAAAAGAAAATCAATGTTGCAAAAAAGAAACAGACTTTACCATTTATTTATTATTTTGAAGTTGTATTTCCACTTCATGGTTTTAGGCTCACCGCATTCAACCCATTACTTTCCAAGTGTTGTTGACAATGTTAACTATGTGTTTGTTGTATTGCAATATTGGTTTCTTCTTAATAAATTCACTTATAATAATGTAAACAAAATAATCATGAATTGATCAAAGAAATGTTACATCATGCAGATTTCCTACTCTGACCTTTACAGTTAATCTCATGACTGAAATCTACTATACTAATCTAACACCTACAACCTAATTTAAAACCATATCGCAAATACAATATTGGTACAACGACGTACGGCATTAACGAAGTGAAAATAGGTTACCATATAATTTGAACGTATTTAAATAGACGTCATTATAACTAGATAGTATATTAGAAAGCTGGATCATTGTATTTCAGGGACACAAGTTTTAAATACTTTGTCAATTTGAATATGTGGACCTTAGATAACTAATTCCTTCTTGAATGTTACTAGATAGACTTCAATAGTTTAAATTAAGAAAGATGTATACATTTTGATGTCAACCGACAGATTATAAGTTTCTAGATCTAATGAAGAGATATGAAGCTGTCAAAACACTATATGTAGTATCCTTCGAGTTCGATGGGATACATTTACTCAACAGGGTGACCAACAATTTTAAATTGTTCAGTGAATGGATATCATTTATATAGAGAAACATGATGTTAAAGGATAATGCAAGATTCTTTTAAATAAATTTAAGAAGTATTGACGAATTTGTGAATTAGTCGCTGAATATGTATCAATTTCCTATTTACATAATCACACACAAAAAGGTGTTTATCTGGTTAAGGTTTGAATCTGTTATTCAGTATATACGTAAATAATCGAGTTGTCCTAATATGATGTCGGGTTGCAAACAACATTCAAATTAACTTTGAATATTTCAACGTTACACTAATTTTATTCGTCGTAATGTGCTTAACTGGTATCTACACATGTTGTGGGTGTCTTATTTGAAGATAAGGAAAACTAGTCATGGGATTAATTATATATGACAGACAAGGAAACCTGCATAAGTGTAATTTAAATTGAATGATTCTTTTTAATATTTCGTTTATCGTAATATAAATCACATTAATAACAAGAAAACCAATGTTGCATTCTAAGAACAGACTTTTACATTTATTCATGATTTTGAAGTTGTGTTTTCACTTCATGGTTAGATGATCACTGCATTTCAATCTATAACATGCAAGTGTTGTTGACAATTTTTTATGGCAACATTGGTTTCGTCTTAATTAATTCACTAATAATAAAGTAAACAAAATAATCATAAATTGATCAAATTGATATTACATCATGCAGATTTCATACTCTGACCTTTACAATTAATCTCATGACTGAATTGTACTATATTAATCTAACACCTACAACCTAATCCAAAACCATAAAATGAAATATTGTAACAACGACGTACGACATTAACGAAGTGTTTATAGGTTCCCAGTTAATTTGAACGTAATTAAATAAAAGCCATTAACTCGATATTATATCAGGAAAGCTGAGGTTTAGTGCATATGTGATACAATTTAAAACCGTGAACTTGCAAACATGCCGTTTGCTTACTCTATTCGCGATTTATTAAAACAAAACTTTTAGACTTCCTAAACCTTGCGTATTTGTGAAACTATTTTACAAAGTCGTCATACATTATTGATTGGAGATCAACAGCTACTTAAAACAGCTTTTCGATATAAATCAGCTATAAATCAAATGTAAAACCCTATTTTCTTTTATCAAACAATCAGTACTGTTATAGATTTTGAAAAAGTAATCAAAAATGATACGTAACTAAAAAAACACAGTATGATAACACGCTATTTAAGTCTTATTTCCATACAATTTTCTAAACAATTTTTGTGCACTTTTGGTTAATCATTTTGTCTTGGACTAAGTCGTTTTGATAATGACAGATATCCAATTTTACGCCTACATTTAAACTTACTGTTTACAACAAAAAAAATTCTTTTAAATACAACATAACAACATATTTCAATTAAAAGAAGAAAAACATTTATCTTTATGAGTAATACAACGTTTACAATGTTTGATTAATTCCCTAACAAATAAACCGCTAAACTAAATATGCTAAAGTTATAGTTTAGTATTAAGAAAGTTAATCTCTCATTTGTTCAAATTCTGTAATTGTATTGTTTGAACACAATGTGTTCTAGTGATTCATTAGAAATGAAATGGAACACCATTAAGAATTATGTCTTTTACACCAAATATATAGATGTCAATCTTGTTGCTGAATGATGTGTCACTTCTCTTACAAATAAATGGTATTCAAATTTTCCTTCCCATTTGATGATAATTATTCATTCGCACGAAGCAACAGTAACTCTTTTGTTTGCACGTGTTTTATCTATTTTGGAATTTGATTTGTGTAATGATCTATGTTGGTGATCTCTTGGTCGGCTCTCAATTGTCAGTAAAACCCGTATCAAGTATTGTCCATTGGATGTATAATTTTACAGTCACATTCTGTCAAAATGACGACATTAAATCTGCTAACTCTTGCTAAGGCGAAGTGTACGTAATTGCACGCCCCTAGCGGAATACGGGATTAATAACGTTCGACGTTAGTTACGCAAGTTATCTCCCTTACTCCAAGAAAGGATAGACGAAAGAGAAACTACTTCTATCATGCATCCAACAAGCACGCCTGTGCTGTCTTAAAAACATAATCATGAGATATTACTCCAGTTAGAAATCAAAGCATTCTATTGTTTCGTGCTGCCTGACTTTTTTAATACCAGTTGACTGTTTTTGTTTTCGACGCTTGGGACATGGAAGGCATTTCCTGTAAAACTTATGATATCAACAGATTGTAAAAACGCCTCACAACAGGATTATAAATAAATAAACATGTGACAATTCTACTTCTATCGATATCAAATTAATTAAAATGAAATTTAACCTGAATTGCCCCAACAATATCGTTTAAAAGCCGTAGTTTTGAACAAAAACACACAGTACTCAACGTAAAGTTTTAGGTTACGAACAATTAATAAATAACATGTGAAATTAATTATTAGATTAAAAAACGTTGTCATGTTCGTATTTTGTGCAAATGAAAATTTTAGGACATGATTTATATCCATTTAATAAATAAGACGATACCAAGAGGATATAATTTGACCACTAGTGCAACACTAAAAAGTCGGAAGATCAAAGACGAAAAATAAACAAATAAGCCCAAAAAATTACTCTGTAAACTAAAAAAGTGATCACTCTAAACATTTATCTTAGAATAAGTAAGAACTATGTCATTCGACTCCCAGTTTTCAACTTTTTCTGCATGTGCAGAAAATAAACAGATGTCGTCCGAAATTTATGGGAAAACTAAATCTAAATTTGGAACCAAATTTGAAATTGAAAGTACACATACATGTAAGATAAAAATATAACACGTAATTTCTTCTTTATCAAATTCCAATTTCGAAGAGATAGCAATTTTTTTTTCTTTCATTGTGCCTGTGTGCATCATTTCAAATTAGAGAATGTAATTTTGAAGTCACGTTTTGTTCTCTGACAAGTCCCAATTCAAGATTATGAATGAGTAGAATATATTATTACGGTTAAAGAAAAGAGGTCAGGAAAGTTTTGTGACACTTGTAACTGCAATTTAATGTTTAGTGGAATGAGAGGTGAAATGAATTCAGACTTTTACATTTCGATAGCATTTTAAAGATTTTTTTTTTAAATTTAACTGAAGTCTACTGCAAGGGATGCTTAAACGACCTCAATGATTATACAGGGAGATTTCGCACTCGTTCATCTCTATACTTTCACCTAGTTCATGATAATACAAGAATTGAGAAGCCTGTGGTGTACTAATCCAATAATATAAAAATTTGGAGTTTCATATCATTTACATTCAACGTTTTTTATCGGATATTTCTTTTTGTTTATTATCAACGTTGAACCATCCACCCCCCCCCCCTGAAAAAAAATCCGATAAAAATCGTTGAATGTAAATTATTTTAAACTCCAAAGTCTTGTATTATTAGACTAATGGTTTACTGGTTGTTATTCACTTTTTTCATGTTTGTTGTAGTCTGTCACTTCACAACATGGTATTTGTTTTTCATAACTATTTTTTTACGGATAAGGCCGTTTATTTTCTCGTTTGAAAATTTTCGCATTTTTCATATCGGAGTATTTTGTGGCCTACACATTATGTTTTTGTCCCTTTAATTGTTGAAAACAGTATTGTTGTTTATAGTTATTGCTTACATCGACTTCATTTAACCAGTGGCGGGTAGTTGTCTCATTGGATGTCATACCACATCTTCTTATTGTTTTATATAATATAAATAGGAAAGCTATGCATTTGCATTATGCAGAGGCTATATTCATACGGCACTACGCTAGGTATACCCGTGTAGCAATACAGTATGAATAATCACCGTGCATTACACTGAGTACATTCTTATAACATTTTATTAGGTAAATTTTTAAAGCATCGTACATGATACATTCTCATAAGGTCGCATTCTTATATCATTAATTTTACACCAGTTAATTTAAAGCATTACACTATATACATAGCTGATTAAAGCATTTCCCTATACAAATTTTATTGCACGACTCTGGGTATGTTCCGGTCGTTATTGCACTAGGTACGACGATCTCAAAAGGATCATATAAGGTGTAAGGTTTTCATTTGTACATGTATGATATATCTGCTAAAAACTTCTAAAGATTAAATGAAATCAACACGTTTTAAATTTCAAACATCCGAAGCGCTTTTCTGGATTCACATAGATAAGGGACACTAAAGGCAGAACATTTTAAAGCCACGGATGTATAAAAACTAAAATAGTTGAATAGCCATAGTATGCATTATGCTTATTGTTTAAATCCGTGTTACCCCAAGGGTGACTGGGAAAACGAAATATGGTCACTTGCATGGTCTTCTCCCGACCGGCAGTAAAACACTTGCCGAAGTGGAGCGTCCGTTTGGTTGTGCAGGATGTATTAAGCTCGCAGTCACGTCCGGTCAGAATGGGGACGTTAATCCGATGCCTCTTGTAAAGAGAGTGCCACACTCTATGCCCGTTAAGAACCATTGCTACAACTATAATTTTAGGGTTGCGTAGGTGGACTGTTACACGGCAAAATTTCTGTCCCTATCCAATATACTCCCATTTTCCAGTGGCACTCCAAAATTCACAGACTATCATCCCGGATGGACTCTGCTATGAACAAAACTTCCTATTGTATTTATTGTTAACTTGTTCTCGTCCTGAACATGCATGAAATATTTGCCACTGGACGTTAAGCAACAAACAATCAATCAATCAATTTAAATCCTTATATATGAATTTTTAACAAATAATACATGGAACAAACAAATATTTTCTTATGTTACTGAAACTTCATTCAGCAAACATTACATCATTCTTTGTCATTTAGTAACAGAAAGGGGAAAGTGATCGGGACGAGAAATTTTGTAAAATAAAATATGTTTCGACAGAGATTTGTCTTGAGCATGTGTGTAAACAAGACTAATGAAATAAGTATATAATCAAGGACGTATAACTAACCTAATATACGTCCTTGATATGATGTAGACTATAGTATGTGCAATAACTCAGAATAACACCATGCAGAAATGACGAACATGAAAATATGCAGAAAACATGTCTACTTTTTTAAATACAATCAGGCAGAAGTAAGATTGAAAACGAGGTGTATACCCGATCCTAATATGAGAACCGATTAATTCATTCTGACAACACTGTGTTAACCGGGACAAATTCAAATTCGATATTATTTGATTCATAAAAGAATTAAACAATCCATGAAAGCATTAAAAAAAGGGTTCCGAAATCACTCTAATATAAAAAAGATGAAATTGAAGTCAACGGTAAATTTCTTTCATTTGCGGTAAATTTATTTACAAACTTGCATTTTCTTTTGCGACAGAAATATTCTTTGAAATTAGTTATTTAATTTCCTTATCAATTTATAACGCTAGATCATTTGTTTTACAAAGGAAGATGGGTAATACACACGCACGACATTGCTACGACATTGTACGGTTTAAGTACCGGTCTTTGTAAGAATCATGCAGGTTTCTGTTGATAGGCGATTCATGACCCCTCTTCAAATGTCTTTATATTTTGTTTATGAAGAAGGTAAGGTATGAAAATAAGTTTTATGTATTATTTTTTTTCTTTTGAACCTTGGTTGCCATGGAAACCATCCTTACAAAATTTTGCCTAAATACGTAAATAAGTAGCCTTTGAAAAATGAAATATAAGGGATTTTAAAGAACCATAGAAATAAAGTTAATCGATACAAACAATATGTATATTTACAGTATTGACAAACAAAACCCCAAACTATACAAAAACGTTAAAATTTTGAATTTACTAAATAGTTTGTTTCCATAGCAACCATTTAAAATTGTGTTAAAATTCGAAAATGAAAATTTTTAAAAACTCTTAAATTTTAAATCTGTTTATCTCCCAAGACCAACAATACTATGACATGTCATTGACAAATTTTGAAAGACCACATCCTATATATTAATAAAATAAAAAGAAAGTCGTGTGTTTTTTTTCCTTTGAAAAAATAATTTTAGTCAAAAATTGTCAATTTTCACCAAAATTCAGATTACCAAACAGATGAATACTGAAACATTTTGAACTTACAAAGCTAAATCATTCCATTTATACGTGCATTTCTGACACAAATTTGGTAATAAATAAATGAAAATATATGATTGATAGAGATATTTTGGTAGAGAAGGAAAAAATTTCTCTCTGGGCATGGTGACCCCCTTAAAAAAAAATCATTTTTTTTTCAAAATTTAAAAAAATATTAAAAATTTAAAAGATGGAATTTAATTGTGAACATTTTGAGCATTAAATTTGAAATTTCTTCAAAGGGTGAGGGCAACACTAGAACCCCCTACACCATTTTTATATATTAAGATTTTTTTTTAGAAATTGGGAATGTGTCAAAGAGCCTGAATCGATCACCTGTAATTTTATGGTTAAATCTTGCATCAATGATTATCTGTGCTTTTCAATATATATCAAATTGCAATGAGTGGCTTAAAAATTCCATTTAAATGTTCTTTGTATCTGTCGTTTTTTCTTCAAAAGCAAAAAATGCATTTTACCCCGATGTTCCATTTTAGCCATAGTGGCTAAGTTTCTTGAAGTACAAGGAAATAAAATACAAAATTTATACAAGATACTACCAAGTTGGGCTGAAATTGATTTAGCATATTCAGATTAAGAAGATTTTTTTTAAAGTAAGCAAACTAGATGAACAAATTGTGAAAAATTTCTTTAAAGGGCAATAACTCCATATGGATTCAATTGACAATTTTGGTCATATAAACTTATTTGTAGATATTACTTTGGCACGTATTTGACACAACTTTTTGGAATTTTGGATCCTCAATGCTCTTCAAATTTGTACTTGTTTGGCTTTATAAATATTTTGATATGAGCGTCACTGATGAGTCTTATGTAGACGAAACGCGCGTCTGGCGTACTAAATTATAATCCTGATAACTATTTACTTTGCTGAATAATAAAGGCAACAGTAGTATACCGCTGTTCAAAATTCATAAATTGAAAGAGAAAAAAACAAATCCGGGTTAAAAAAAACTGAGGGAAACATATCAAATATAAGAGAACTACGATATAACAGAGACACAATACCGAAATGTAACACACACAGAAACAACTATAATGTAGCAATGGCCATTATCCTGACTTGGTACAGGGCATTTTATGAAAAAATGGTGGGTTGAACCTGGTTTTGTGGCATGCCAAACCTTCCCCTTTAATGGCAGAGAATGATTTTTTTGCTATTTACAGTTTATCTTTTGTCATTAATAATATTCAAGATAATAACCAAAAACTGCTAAATTTCCGTACAATTAACAATTTAGTGACAGCAACCCAACAATGGGTTGTTAGATTCATCTGAAAATTTGCTCTTAAGGCTCTAGTGTTTGAGATATAAGCCACACACTGCATTTTACCCCTATGTTCTATTTTTACCCATGGCGGCCATATTTTTTTTACAAAATAGAAAATAAAACACACACTTTATTCTAGATATCCTAAGGATCATTCAGTTTAAGTTTTATTGGAATTGGTTCAGTATTAAAATAGAGTTACGACGTAGAAGTTGTGGCGACGTTGCTGTAGACAATGACGTCGCCGTATAATTTTAATGTTCCGGCCACAAAAACAAACTTCAACAAGGAGTAGCGTAAAAACTAGCACGGTTGCTAAGGACTTTCTTTGCACCGATGAATTCGTCTTTCATTTTTGAATCGTATATCAATTTTTAAAAAAAATCGGTTAACCAACAAAATAGAAAATCTTGATAATGTAAAAATATCTGCTAATTTTGATGATTTTCTCTATATATGCTTTGTATTTTTGGAGTGTCATGCTGTTAATTTCAACGGCTCGTATCTCAAAAACGAAAACGGTTACCCCCTTTTTTTATTTTATTTTCTGGTGTAATTTTACAAGCAGAATGCATATGTGAAATTTAAAAAAAAATCTATTGTGTAGTTTCGTACACTTCGCCTTAAGAGAATGGAATGTTAGTAACCAATGAAACAACACGTTCAAAGGTTCCACGTAACAAGCGCATATTTCTATGCCTATCCTGGTTATCCTTATTGCCCTGTAGGATTTCAAGTTTGGGTGATATCTTTTTTTAAACATACCTATCAATTATATTGTTGATTTATTCTCGTTTTGAATATGCATAAACTATTCTCCACTGGAAGTAAAGCAAACAACAATCAATCAATCTTCCATTTGTAATATAAGTATCAGTTTATAATTTGAAACACAATTAATATGGTTGTTTATTTTGAGTATTGGTGTCAATTGTTATTATATGATATTTATTCAAAAGTTAAACGGGCAATTGTAATAGTCGAATATATAAAAAAGAAGATGTGGTATGATTACCAATGAGACAACTATCCACAAAAGACCAAAATGAAACAGACATTAACAACTACAGGTCACCGTACGGCCTCCAACAATGAGCAAAGCCCATACTGCATAGTCAGCTATAAAAGTCTCCGATAAGACAATGTAAAACAATTCAAACGAGAAAACTAACGGCCTTAATTATGTAAAAAAATGAATGAAAAACAAATATGTAACAAACAAACGACAACCACTGAATTACAGGCTCCTGACTTGGGACAGGCACATACATAAATAATGTGGCGGGGTTAAATATATAAAAAAAAAGAATAAAAAAATAAGGTTGTTTATTTTGAGTATTGGTGTCAATTGTTATTATATGATATCTATTCAAATGTTAAACGGGCAATTGTAATAGTCGAAGACGCAGAATCACCATTTTGAGCTAGTTTTTGTAACTATAAGTAAGAATAAAAATCGAGATGTGGGTTCAGTAATTAGAAGTAAAATTGTTTGGTCTACGTCTTTATCTATCAACATAACGACAAAACGAAACCAAAAACATTTGAAGGGCAACGTACAGACTTCAACAATATACTGAGATGAAATGTTTTTGCTGACACTTTTATGTTAGTTGTCTCAAAATCTTCGGCATCATGAAATCCAACTTTATGACATGACTTTAGTGTTCAATGCTCTGTTACCGATAACATTACAATTAGGAACATCCGTTGCGAAGAGTGATTTGAAAATCTGTTGATTATTTCTACTTTTAAAATAAATTTATGGTGTCGATATAAGTGTCAGCGTTTAATACTGTTATGTCCTAGTTTAGACACGAAAAATATAAGGCAAATTGATTAATTTTAAATTTATGAGGAGTTCCATTTAAATATTTATTTTTTAACCAATGAAATATACATTCATCTTTTTGTTGAAGAACGTGATGATAAATGTTTGTTCTCTATTTTACTTTTAGTGAAAGTAGTCAGTCGCCCACCAGCCAGTTTGAATAATTGAATGAAGATACTTATATTACAGACATTGGTTTTGATGTTATATTTGTTATTCTCAAAAGATTTTGTCTAATGCTTAGTCCGTTTCTGTGTGTGTGTGTGTGTTACATTTTAATGTTGTGTCGTTGTTCTCTTAAATTTAATGCGTTTCCCTCAGTTTTAGTTTGTTACCCCGATTTTGTTTTTTGTCCATGGATTTATGAGTTTTGAACAGCGGTATACTACTGTTGCCTTTATAAGTCAGATACCATATTTTGTTACTCTGTAGATAAGTTTTATTTTATGTCATGTCATCAGTCATAGAATTCTTATATCATAAATAAGGAAGTAATTATAATGTCAAATCCAGATATTCGTCAATTTTAATGTTATCATATTTCAATAGTTCCCATGTCAAAGTGATTTCTACAGTCATGTGCAGTAATCAGTCATATTATTCTTATGTCATATCTAAATATTCGTTATAAATTTTAGATGTTATATGCCAGATAATTTCTATGTCATATCGAGTTCTACTGTCATACAAGTGTTATGTTATCCTCTGTCAGATGGATAATTTCTATGTCATATTCAGTTCTACTGTCAGTTGCATTCATCATTCGTACGATTATAATGCCATATCTATTCATTCGAAATACAATTTCCATGTCATATGTATGATAATTCCTATGTCATATTGAGTTCTACTGAGTGCAAGCTACTTCTCATACTTCTCGGAAACTTTAAAGAAAATATGTTGTCAATAAGAATACAAGCACATATGTCATACAGTATAAGTATTTTTTTCTAATTCTCATTTTTTTTAATAGAAGTGTTTCTATACAGTAGTATTATCCCTCTTTAAGAGAAAATATTTGTTTATACATTTTTCACCTGTTTTTTTTTATTAACAAGTTTGACTAATTCTGTGTTTGGATTAAGGTGGTTACAAAACACTATAGGGAGGCAACTATATAAAAATCAGCTGAACGTTTTAATCACCTTCTATTGTTTTGGAAATATTAAGCGTTTCATTGATCAAAATAAGTGTTTGTCAAACTGCTATATATCCATGGATATATGAAAATTAAACTAATCAAAATAGTTTTAGTCAAAGTTTGTTACCACATTAAGAATATGGAAGATGCACAAACTTTTTGTCAATTTGATTTGTCCAGTTCACATTACACAGTTTTAGAATCGTAGACGGCTTATAACTCTTCTATTAAAATAATTTTGAGTTGGCGTCATTCATAAATAGGATATGGTACATTACTCTTAAATATCATTGGTATGTATGGCAATTATTCACAAATTATATAAATGTTGTGTAAAAGAATGATAAAAAAAAATTTAACTGCTGATCTGATTTAAAATTAAGATTGAACTTTGATTATCACGTAGCAACGTACCCCAAAGCCGCTGCAAAGAAGTGTATATATCTATCATATACGACAAAACATAGAAGCTTCCTTAGAAAGTTTTAAAACGGCAATTTGATTTGTTATATATGATTAAGATCAAATTGTAATCATTTTTTTCTAAATGGTTGACGCTGCGAAATGAGCAGTACAGATATTTGAGTAAAATATAATGAAGGTAAATTGAGGTAAAAATATTTTAAGAAATAAATATTAATATTTCATATAAATCTAAGTGAATCATCAATGTAATTGTAGAAAATACATAATTCGTGTATGAAATTCTTCCTATTTGACATTTAGCGATATAAATAAGGTTTGACAACTTAAACTCTTAGAAGTATTTCCTTAAGCAAATATATCTTATTCTGTTCTATTGTTCAAAACGAATTCTATCTAACCAAATAATCGGATTTCCCCTAATAGTCGTAAAAACAAGGTATTAAGTAATTGAAAATAGTAACCACAAATTATGTAAAAATATGAATTAGATAAAAAGATATCTAACCAATAGAAACTGTTCTTATAAAAATAAGTATTCTAAAAGTCATTTTGATGGTGAATAAAACAAGTCCAACAAGCACGTGTTCTAAGGGTTTAAAATAGGAAACCATAAGGAATCAAACATTACTCTTATGGTTGGACTCGAAATCAACATATATAGACATCTTTGTTTTATTCAACAGGTTCGTAAACTTATCAATTTTGTTTAGTGAAAAATTAAATGTAAACTTAAATAATGTTTTTATGAAACAATTCTATAACAGAAATCTTTCTTTATTAAAGTAGCCATACATATCACGAAAAACTATTTAAGTCAATAAAGTATTTTGAGAAATGTTAATTCAAGTTCATTTTAAGAACCAAATTCTTTTATTTCATTTCAATGTATTTGGTTAAGTTACTCTTATGGTTGGACTCGAAATAAACATATATAGACATCTTTGTTTTCTTCACCAGGAGGTCTCGAAAGAATGCAAACGACAGTTCCCATAATTGCCGTAGTTAAAGTAGTGAACACAGAAATGGCAGAGCGACAACATTTCTTACATCCTTTAGTGGGAGAGGGGTGGCAACTGCTTCACTCTATCCTTACCCCCTTTTTCCCTCGTAACATTAATAAGATAAATCAAATCATAACGGAATTCGAAAAACGTACACAGGAAGACCTTGACTTTATCATTCGTAATCTTGGAGCAATTTACAAGTTAAGTTTTCGGGGAATCCTGGGTCACAGGTGATCACATATATGTTCCAATTCTCGTAGCCACAAGCCTTTTCCCCCTCAATTACCAAATATCAACCAGACATGAGCAACATGCCTATACTGCCGCTTATTGATCGAGATATGCTTCCTCTTCCATTGCACTTGACATCATTATATCCCGATTTCTAATGGTGTTGTGGTTGCTCAATCTTTTTTTCGTTTATTTTTATCTATTCTTTGATATGTGTTTTGGCAACGGTATTGTGTGTTTTTCTTCGACTTATGATTTGTGACTCTTTCATTGTTACTGTTACATTTGTAAAATGTAGTCACGTTTCCACTTTCTACCTCACTTTGCGGTCATTTAAATCGCAATTTTCAAATTCACTTGGTGTAGTACAAAGGGAAAATCTATATTTCAGTTTTTATTACTGTCGAAAATAAATCGCTCGCAAGAAATAAGTTGGTTTACAGTATTCATTAAACAATTTCAGACTTTTGATTACACACACTATACACCGAACGAATGAATAACTGGTCTTGTTTTGACTTTGTCTACTTTGAAACGATAGTGTTGTGTTATCTGATTTTGTGTTTTTGTCGACTTTTTTGTATATTTGCTTTCTAAGTAAAGCTTTTCCACAAAACTTGATTTATATTCCTTTTGCAAGGATAAAATACAAGGCATATTTAACATGATCAAAGTTGCTGATAAAATTGTTTTGACTCTTCGGTAGAGAAAAATTTTAGCTTTAGTTATGTTAAATGCTTGAATAATAAACATTGTTTTCAAAGTGCATCTGTGAACTATATTGACTAAATTTGTACAAGTAAGTGAAATGCATTTGATCAACATGTCAAGTTTTGAATGCAAGTTCCAAGATATGCATATAACAAAACTGATTATTCCACTATGGTTAAGACCTAAGTGGTATAACCCTTAACATTTTAAGATAACGAGGTTCCAATCATTTTCCCTTTCTTATAGACAACTTAATGTTTACCACGTAGTAATTTGTGTTCAATTTCCATTCAAATTAGAGATTTACATAATATGTTTTTGTCTATGCTTATCTCGGTTTACAAGTCCAATAAATAAGCCTACGTGAATTTTATCCCAACAGTTCGAGTCGATACTTTTAGTACACATCACTTTCTTTCTTTTTTCTTCATTTACCTGTGCATGCTGTGGTCGTGTTGTTTATTGTTTGCTTTGTTTTTCATTTTTTCTTTTTTTTCTTTTGAAAAGGAATAAATAAAGGCAACAGTAGTATACCGCTGTTCGAAATTCATAAATATATAGAGAAAAAACAAATCCGGGTTACAAACTAAAACTGAGGGAAACACATCAAATATAAGAGCAGAACACCGACACAACAGAAACACAACATTATAATTTAGCACACACAGAAACGAACTATAATATAGCAATGGCCATTTTTCCTGACTTGGTACAGGAATATATCACTTTTTACCAGGAACCTATATCGATTTTGTTCGTTTGGAAATGAAGTAAATCATATCGGTATCGAAGAACTGACTATGATTGATGGTTACAGTCCGAAGAAGTGTTAACCCAGTGTTAATAAAAATTACAAAAGAATACTATACTAGTATATACCTTCGTGCTTCTGAAGTTACATCCCAGCTCCTTTGTTCTAACAGGGGTGATCTGAGCCGGATCACCCCTGCCAGATCACTCTAGTTTGAGTTTCTTTGTTATGCATGCTTTCCTTTGTTCTGTTCATTTTGGCGGGAATGTCAAATCCACTATAAAACTTATAATTAATTTTACGGAAAAGACAATCTATCAAAATTCACGTAGAAAAAATCCAGTAGATATGCTGGGATTCGAACTCAAGACCTTTAGCATATCAAGCCACGACACATACCACTACACCAGGACGACTTGATACGAAATAATAGTAATTTGACATACTTAAAGGAAGCAAGATATTTTTATTAGTGGGGCGAGTTGTCAAACCTTTATTCAGTGGGGTTTTAACCTTTTACGTTAATTTGTGAGTTTTCAGACTGACTGTTCAATTTGATTTTACACTTTTTCAAAGTGGGGCAAGTCGGTAAACAAGATTGGGACGATATTTTTATAAAGTGGCGATATAGCGTGGGCCGATTGGCATGTGGGGCGAGTTGACATTGTTTGATATCTACTCATCGTGTTTGGGGGTCAAAAAGGGTATACATCATATAGTAATATATAAAGTATATTGTTATGGTTGTGTGGCGTTCTAAACTAGATTTTATGAATTGTAAATGGTTTTTCGTCTAATCTAAAACAGCTGGGATGTAAAATAGTTATCCCAGTCGGACTTGGTGTGTCAGTGTTATATCACCCTCTGGCCTCCGGCCATCGGAGTGATCTTACACTGACACACCGCGTCCTTATGGGATAACTATTAAAGCTTTACCGTATTTACGTTCGTCAAATCAAATGCTTTTGTTTTAGTTTACCAGTTTTAACATTTGATATTACAAATGTAGATACATTTACTGTTAGCGTTTGAAATAGTGTTATGAAACTTAGAAAGTTATTGATGGCAATTAATGATACAAAAGAGCCACTGGTGGAGCAAGAACTGCATGTTTAAATTGACTAGCACAGGTGTACCGGAGTCATAATTAGTAGTTTTTGTATGATAATTTATTGGAATGATTGTCCGTCTCTTCGTCATTATTATTTATGCTAATGGTATTTTTGTATACCTAGTGGAATTTTCATCCCTGTCTTGGATTAAAAGCGCCCTAATTCACTACATCATATAGAGTAGTATTTTAAATCAAAAGACCACACGGACTTAATATTAACAAACTATAAAATGTATATTGAGAGTAACTTTTTTCATTATTCAAAGTTGCTGCAGTAAAAAGGTATAAATAAACTCATCATAAATACCAGGGTTAAATTGTATACGCCAGACGCACGATTTCGTCTACAGAGAACAATATAGATGTTCTTATTTAGAAATAAATGGCAGACAATTAATACTGCTTTCAAATAAAATCCGATTTCCGTACAAAGAAATCGTGTTTCTCTCTTTACTCTAACCAGGTACGGCATTGGTACCAAGTACGCCAATGGCTTCGGTTACAATTTTGGCATTAGGTACCACATTTACACCCGTTACAATACCGTATTTCGCGGGTTTTTAATTTTCGCTTTATTAGCGGCACCTATAGAAAAGCGAACATTTGACCCCGCGTATAAACCCCATATACGGTATTGACAATGGTACGACTTTTTAACAACAACTTTTGCACTGACTTCAAATCAAAATCCAAATATACTAAGGTTTTACAGCATACAATTAAAAGGGCATAAAAAGAGGTAAAATCATTGACTGTCAACTTAATGCTTAAGGTAGGCACTTCGATATTTAAATCATAATCGTGGTCTTTTGTTTTGGTTTGTTTTACGTGCTCTCCATAGGTCAGACTAGATTTGTTTAATGAAAATAACAAGGGTATAATCGAATAATCGTGAATTGTGTTTGTCAATGTCCACAAAACTATGATCAATGTAAAAGACCATGACCTTTAAGGTATGCTCAAATATTAATATTACTTGAAAGAGTATGATCCACAAAACTCAAACAAAAATTCAAAATGGAAAATCCTTTTCAAAATGACAAAATCAAAGCTAAAACATCTTAATTAAGGAAAGGAAAACACCAGTCATGTTCCTGACTTGAAACTTGTGCAGGTTGAAGTGATGAATGCTTATGCAAGTTGGTGGTAGTTCTCCGCACAATATTGTCGGACCGTAAGATAGTATCAAGAATGTTAAAGGTTTCTCCAAAGATGGAGAGTGTAAGGATAGGAGCCTGCAGTAAGTTTTAATTTCAAATAGGAAACTAAGTTATAAAGTATAAACAAATATCATTATATATAATTAATGAACTCCCAATTATCATAGAAAACGTTTCAATTCCAGAGTGAACAGTTTTTAATTTTTCATCCGTATCCAATTACGGTATTTGAAGTCAATGCATTTGAAATCTATTTTTTTTTGTGTTTTGTTATTGTGTATTTACTGTTTTGGAACTGCAGTGTATTAATGCTATATTTCAATTTTTATTGTAAAGTTCTGTGTAGCTTCCAAACAATCAAAGTTCAACTCAAAATAGTTAAAACGCCAAACAAGTACAAAGTTGAAGACCATTGCGGATTCAAAATTCCAAAAAGTTATGCCAAATCGGCTAAGGTAATCTATGCCTGGGATCAGAACATCCTTAGTTTTTCGAAAAAATGGTAAATGTTTATAGAGTTGATCATCTCAATCCTTTACAACATTATATTGTATGAAAATTTAATACACTAGATGGAGTATTATTTCAAGTCATCAATTCACAGGAATCTATCAAAAGGTTAAGTAAAATTCAATCATTATCAGATACACTAATTCAAATATTTATAAGCGAAAGATAACAGAGGGAGAGTCAAACTCATTGATTAAAAATAAACTGACAATTTAAGATGTTGTTACAATTTATTTATGATGAATATTAATCACGGAGCAGGTTTCGTCGAAGGGAAAGAGCTGCATATAGTTCTACAATAGGTGAAATATCGTTCCGACAAAAAAGAGAACCTATATTCATAAACTTTCTTTCGTCTTATGAAATTTTCTACATAAAATCTTCTTGCACGAATCTTTTCATTGACACATTTGCGTTGGTCACGAATTATGGTATTTTGATTGCGTAGCTGCCTTTAAGTATATGGTTTTGCATTAGGATGTTAAGATGAATAAATGGTATCGCCAAGTAAGTAACAATCACGTGATAACAGTTACATCTCGTGTGGACCGATCGCATCCATCAATATGTAAGTAATTGGTGTCATTGTTTCGACCAAGGAAACCAGTTTTGATGTATCTTATTTTCTGTCTGTGTCTATTATGACTTGTGTATGAATACAGTGTATGCGACGATGTCAAGTACAAAACAATGCCAAGTTTTTGGTTGGACGATTTATTCTATGGGAGGTGCGATCCATACATCCAACTGCGTCTTCCAATTCTGGCCAATCACCCTTCTTAGAAATATAGATTCCCATTCTTTAACTGAAGCCATGTTATTGTTGATCTGAAAGCTTGATGAAGAACTGGCAAAATTTAATGGATAGTTTTATGACCTAATGATGCTAACAGAAAATATTAAAGCCATTAGTCAAATGTAGGATAACATCTTAACCTATCTATTTCAAAGTTTGGAAGTGCCAGCTTATAAGAATCGCTTCTTTATTCCTCTTTCGTATTCTGTTGAGCACTCTCGTGTGTATCAAATATGATTCCTTTAAACTATATACTGTTTCACCGGTAAGTTGAGTTCATGCCTTTTACATTGCTGGTAAATATCATTTCAATGCTATAGGTTTAAACTTTCTTCAGGTAGTAATCGGGCTCGAAAGAAAGTTTTTACTATATCCAATGAATTTGGAAACTAATGAAAATATCAATATATGTTGTTCGTTGTTTGGACAAACAGCATCAATCAAACATTATTTTTCTCTGAAACCAAAAGAAACAACCAATATATATGGTTATCTTTGTCTCGATACTATTTTGAAAATCGAATATATAGTATAAAATAAATATAAGCATTACTGCACATCACATTTTATATGTTTTTAATATAGCTTTAATAACATTTAATGAAATATTAACGACACTTGATACGGAATCAAATAATCCTTGTTTGGATGCGAACAGCCAAGCAGACCTTTCAACAAAGTTAGATATCGAATTCACCAGGTTGAATTTATATTTCAACACGAATTTGATAACGGGGGCAAAGCGTTTAAAATGATTTCGAAGGGTAAAGCAGTAGCTTCTAAAGGTAACTTTTATCTCTGTGAGATAGATTCATGTAAATTGCTGAATTTGATTCAATACTCCATCTAGTATATTCAAATTTCAAACAATATAATGGAGTAAAAGGGATGAGTTGATTCAATATAATAAACATTTATTATTTACCTCACTACTATTTTTGGTTTCGGTATCGGTTTCGGTATCGATTTCGGTTTCGATTTCGGTATCAGCTTATGGTATTTGATACGGGGTATATATCTCCCAATTGATACGATATTCCCGTGCTTGCATTTCCTATCATGATTTTTTTGATAGAGGGTTGCTGCTCACAAGGAAGTTATTAAACCAAGAGTTCCAAATGGTGAAGTTGAAATCATCCCTTCGTAAATTTTACGGACGCCTTCACGAATTGGTTGACTGTTATGGAATAACCGTTTCACAAATGATATCGGATATGTTCCTTACGTCGTTACTACAATCCCCTTCCCTTTCATGAATGTGACCTACCGAATTAGACTATTTACCGGATTTGTTATCACAAAAGCAACACGACGGGTGCCGCATGTGGAGCATGATCTGCTTACCCTTCCGGAGCACCTGTGATCACCCCTAGTTTTTTGGTGGGGTTCGTGTTGTTTATTCTTTAGTTTTCTATGTTGTGTCGTGTGTGCTGTTGTTTGTTTGTCTTTTTTCATTTTTAGCCATGGCGTTGTCAGTTTGTTTTAGATTTATGAGTTTGACTGTCCCTTTGGTATCTTTCGTCCCTCTTTTATGGTGAACATGTCTATTATTGTCAATATATTAAATGTCACATGATAATTGAAGTGGATGTTTTACAGCAAATTGCATTGAGTGTATATGTAAAGATTGAATATTTGGTTAGCTTGCTTGTTAGCTGAACCGTGAAGTCATTTTAAGGTTAAGTATACTACCCTCAATTCGGAGTAGTCTAGTCCTACATACAGATAGATTGGTTATATGGCAAACTAGTCTACTCTTTAAGAAGGGTATAGTTGTATATCTTACCTAAAATTACTTCACGGTTCAGCTAGCAAACAAGCTAACCAAAGATATTATCCTTACCTGCATATTTGATGCATTCTGTTTTAACGGCTATGGTATTATGGATATTGTTCTTGATTACTTGCTCTTTTCAAAGACGTATCGAGGTTGTTTTTTTTTACGCAAACATAAACAAAAGTTCATTAATTCAACACAACAAGACTTTTATAAATTTGATTATAAAACAGGAGTTTGTTAGGAAAAACTATTTTAAGAACTTTTACTGTAGTGATAGAACAATTCATTACAATTCGGTGTCTAAGAGAAGTTTTGTAGATTAGCTTTCATAAGAAACACCATACATTTGAAAACCAAGGATGTACAAAAAATGTATAAACACTTTTATACTGCAACTACCTGTGTTTATTTCCTAAATAAAGTAACATAGCTATATTTTGTATAATGTCAATTTTATTAAGGAACCCGTCCGCAGTACCTGAGATCCCTCCTAGATTTTGGTTGGGTTCGTGTTGTTTATTCTTTAGTTTTCTATGTTGTGTCGTGTGTACTAATGTTTGTTTGTTTGTCCTTTTTTTTTTAGCCATGGCGTTGTCAGTTCATTTTCGATTTATGAGTTTGACTTCTTTCGTCCCTCTTTTTTTCTCCACAATCAGTGATCCATTAGGGGATGAAAATAAGTTTGATATTTGTGTTACGATTTAAAAAGCTTTCAATGCATTAATTTAAGTTGCAGTATAAAAACAATATGAGGTTTATTCTATAAATATATAAACTTTTCTGTTACAACTTCGCCCTTCCCCAGTTTCTCAGCTTCATACAAAAAAATTTATATTTTCCTGACATTAACCTAATATTGTATATGAATACGTAACGAGCTATTGATCAAAATGAAAGACAAAATGTCGCATCAGCACCGCGTATCTGTACTCAGGTTACTAAGTACAATGTATGATAGTTCTGTATCGAACCAGTTTCGCCCTCTAAATGTAATATCCCAAAGTGAGCAGTGTATTGCCATTCTGTTTCCCGTTTAACAGCATGACGGATGTTCTTTAGCAATCATATAAAGTATGTCTGCATGAAATTATCTTGTATTCAAAATTTGTACAAGTGGCATTTGCTTTGCATTCTCAAATTGTTAGGTAGATGAAGGTTAATCCAGAAAAGCGCTTCGAACGCAATAGATTATTAAACGTGTTGTTTTCCATTTTTTACATCACTGGGTCGATACCTCTGCTGGTGGACTATCAGTCTCCGAGGGTATCATCAGCTCAGTAGTCAGTGCTTCGGTACCACCATGATTTAACAAACTTTACTAAATTGTCGGTTTATAAATTTTAAAATTATTATGCAACTAAAGTTTCAACTCCCTCAGGCAAAGTTAGCTTTAGATGAATTTGGCTATTTATTTTAGGTATTTTTGACATATACATGTAGCTCTTCGACGATTTTCGGTACTTAGCCATCTTTTGATTTCAAATGTTTGGCTTTGAGCGTTCCGGATGAAGGTAAAAGCGATTCGGACGCAATAAATGATTAAACGTGTTGTTTTTCATTTTTTAGCATACATTTTAATCGGGTTTTGTTGTTTGCACGACCTTGTCATTTTTCTCCGACTGCGTTTTGAATATCTTTTCGGAATCTCAACTACATTGTTAACGATAATTGATTACCGATAACGCACGATATCACGATTTGCCTTCATTCAGAGCTTTTGTGCAGTATCATTTTTATTTATCTAAAATATAAATTAAACTTTGACTTTGGTTGCAGCTATAATTTTGACTTTAGAATAATTTACTCGTTTTGTTCATTCCTTTTGTGTATACTGAGCATAAACAATTGGGTTGAAATTAATTCATTTTGAGATACTAAAAGATTGTCAGTGTTGATTGGTGGAGGAAGCCGGAGTGCCCGTAAAAAACCACCAATCTTCGATAAGAAAACTGACAATCCTAGTGAATTAAGATTGGATTCGAGTGCAGCGCGCGAGCGGGGTTCGAACTCACAACCTCAGTGTTGAATGGCTAGTAATAACAATAGTAGAACTACTTAGACCACATGTCCACCGAGGTACTTCAGTTTATGAAAACTGTGATTGTTCGAAATTCAAATGTGTATGTATCTTTTGTTAGCTCACTAGTCAATATTGCGAGGGACAGTACATACATTGGGCTGTTGTCTGCTCTTTGGTCGGGTTGTTGTTTCTTTGACACATTGCCCATTTCCATTCTCAATTTTAACCTTTGTTCATGTTTATTGTAAGTGTCGGACACATTCTAGAAACTTGTCAGTATTTTTTTTTAGCATATCTTCTAACAATAAGGCGATGTTTGTTAGTTGTTGATCGCATACATTTGAAAGACCCAGTTTATGATTTCAATTTCATTAAAAAAGGCGATTTAAATTTGACATATTATATAAACATATGTCTATTGAAATCCATCTTATAATGAACTTAAGGTACATGTGCGTTAATGAGTTAGCTTGCTGTTTAGTACACATATACTTACAATTTGATTCATATTTAAAGAACTCAATAAAATACAAATGCTGTGTCACTGCTATCAATACCCGAATCAGTATCCATACAAATCTTCTTATTTCTAAATGTCAACACTGTATTGATTAACCAATGTTATTCCTCAAAAAGACAATGTATAAGGAAATAACAAGATGAAAAATAAGATTATGTGGATAAAACAACATCAAAACCTTTGACATTTTCAGTTTCATTACCAAATGTCTTCCCGTGAATTATTGAATTGCATTTAATTCGTACAATAACTATATAGAGTTTTTTTAGTTTGTAAATGCAAAACAAAGAAACAATTTAATGAACTATGTATTAGCCGACTTCATTATTTTAACCTTTACACTTATAAATGATTGTGTTTGTCTCAAATCAAGATGTTTTTAGGTAAATGTTTATCATGCCTTAATATTGTGTTGGTGTTATCATTTTTCAAGTTGCTTTGAAGGTTTTCACAGCTTTAAATCTAGTTATTGATTTGTTTTACAACTTCTTACGTTCTGGTTCCACCGATAATTTTTTTTGTAGATCAAACAACGCACTACTGCCGTACACGATGATTGATGAGCTTAAAATTAATTTACCCTGCCGGAGCACCTGAGAACAAACCAGAGTTGTGGGGGTTATCGTGTTGCTCAATCTTACATGTTCTATATTGTGGTATGTGAACTGTTTTTTTTTTTTCTTTTTTTGGACACGACATTGTCAGTTTATTTTCGACTTTTGATTTTAAATGATCCTTTAGTATATTTCGGAGGTTGTATCAAAATATTAATCTCTTCGGATTGAACATTCATTGAATATCGTTATAAAACCTTGTTAAATGGCTGATTGTATTAATGAAATTTTAAATTGATTCTCCCTATTATTATTTTCTATAAATTTGTGTTCTCTTTTTGCTAGATGAACACTAATCGTTTTAAGTGCAATTTGCTTCTAGCTTTTCAATATATACAACTGAATTGTTTTAATTAAGAGATTACAACATTCAATTTAACAAACAAAACATAACACAAAGGAATAAAGACAACAAGACAGAGTCAAGAGAGACAACACATACCAAACAGACAACCAAATGTGACAATCAGGTTGATCTTTTTTTAGATTTGAAAGATCTAATCCAAAATTTGTAATTACAGTCTTTAAGATTTTGACATACAAACTGGAACCTGATATATATACACTTAATCCTATTATTTTTCATGATTAATGATTAATTGAAAGAAAGACTACACTGTCTTATTTAACACATAGAGAAGGAATATGATGCGAACTATTCCAAATACATGCATAAACAGGATTTTGACTAATTATTCCATGTTTATGAATCACTACAAAGTTTTGGTACAAGTTAGGTAACTATTTTAGTTCAAGTAAGTATTATATGAAGTTATAGTCGAATAAGCTAGATATTCAGAAAAAAGCCATTTATACGATGTTATATATTTATCCATAAGAAGATTTGGATACTTTTATCACTCATGCCAACAACATACATCCAAGTATCAAATTTACTCATGAGAAGTCTAAATCCAAAATCGCCTTCCTCGATACTTCAAGTTCGCTCACAGAGGGCATCATATCTACATATTTATATTCTAAACCTACTGACACTCATCAATATCTGTTCCCTAAAAGTTGCCATCCTGCTCATCTTACCAAGAGCATCCCGTACAGTCAGGCACTATGATTCAAGCGAATACGTTCCAATACAGAAACAACAAAAAGACAACTACGTCAACTTGAAACTCGCTTGAAGAAAAGGGGCTACAAACACAGAAATATCAAATATCAAAAAAAGTTTTCAGAAATGGGAGTCAATTCCGAGGAGTGAACTATTGGAATACAAAGTTGAAAAGAAAAACAAAAGGACTCATGTGTTCTTACTTACCACCCATCTCTCAAAAACAGCTTTGGTGTCATTTGTGAGCATTGGAAAACAGTTGAAAAGAATTCCAAACTATCCAAGATTTTTCCCGAACCTCCCATGATAGCTTTTAGGCAACCTAATAGAACCTGCTGGTGGGGGCTGAAGTGTCTGATAACAGAAGTACTTCTGGAGAATGTCGTTCGTGTGAAGAAAAACGCTGAAAATGCTGCCTACAGATGCAGCATTCATCAACATTTCACAGTAAGGTAACCGAAAATAACTACACGATATTTTGCAATGTTATCTGCAAAAGTATGATGACTTTAACCGCATGAAAATTCTAGTGACTGAACAGAACACTCACTGGAGTGATGCCCAGTGACAGGTTCGGGAAAGCTTTTGGATAAAGGAACTTAATGTACATCATCCAAACGGCATTAGTAAGAAATACTAACAGTTTTGTTTTCACTCATTTTTATTGTTAATACACACAGTCACGTATATTGAATTAAAATGTTTTGTTTATATTATGATATTCAGGATTTTGGATTAAAATCAATCGACCAAAACTTACCTGTATTATTACAGATCTACTTTTACACCTTATACATTATGTATCAGTATTGTTAAAACTTTTGACACTGAGGAAGGCCATTTGTTGAGCCGAAATATTTGTCAACACGATCTAGTAACAACATTTTCGTAAAATTACATCTTATATCAGTACTGTTGTGCAAATTTTTAGACTGATATAATTTTTTCCTTATCTGCATAGTATCGCCTATTCTAGACGATCCGGTACATAGTAAATTTGCTGGTTGGTCCTTTTTATAGACTTCTACATAAGAAGATAGAGATAGATGGCAGAAACAGTTTTAGACCACAAATTCTGCATATAAAAGTAGTTTACCGGTGTTCAAATCTTATGAATTAAATTAAAAAGTCAGAGCAACAAACAAAAACTTAGGGCATATTATCCAAAACATTTTCTCGAATATAAAAAATGCAATCGGTCGTCATTTTGATAATTATCCACAGCACTTGAAATACCTTTTGTGTTCTTTCCTTCTTTCTTCAAAGTTATCTTTGACGTGTTTTAAGAATGAATAGTCATAATAACATACCATAGCTAAAATTTACGACGCCTGCAAGTCAGATATTTTCTCTCTCTTTGGCTATTGATTGAAAACTCAAAACTTTTTATCTTCACTGTTCCTACTGAAAAAAATGATATTCTTGGTACGAAAGGAACATGACGTGAATATAAGCAGATACCTTGAATTAAATGTCTGTGAATTAAGATAATAGAAACCAAAAACTCATTTGCAAACCCATATATCATGATAACAAAGAACATATTAAAATCAAATGTTCTCTCTGTAAAAGTTATCACTTTTTTTATTCAAAATGTATTAGTTGGAATAGCACATTTCGAATAAACGATATACAATAATAAAAGTGAATACCATATGAGTGTCTGCAATTGTCATAATATTGTAGTTTTCTCTAGTTCCAAAACCGAAGGCCGATATATAAATCATAACAAAAGTGTATTCTTTAGTTTTCTATGTTGTGTCATGTGTACTATTGTTTGTCTATTTGTCTCTTCATGTTTTAGCCATGGCGTTGTCAGTTTATTTTCGATTTATGAGTTTGACTGCCCCTTTGGTATCTTTCTTCCTTCTTTTTTGATACAATTATCTTAATATAGTTCCTCTCTTCATCGGTATTTTTCTTAGAAATCCAAAATTATTTTTTGTATGTTATATTTTCAATCAATTCACTATCTCATTAAAGTAAGGGTTAACCCTTAGTTGTTGTTACTTCATTCACTTTATTCACTTTGCAGCAAAGTTCGGTCAGTAATTACTCAAGATTTGGCATCAAAGAAGACAAACAATATGCATTAAATGAACTTATCTCAGTGGGACGAATTTTTAATAATTGAATTACAAGTAAAACCTTACCAAAGTCATAAAAGTAGTTTTATAAGGTTTTGTCAATATTCATGTAAATAAACCTATTTTACGACCAATGCATGCAACTCGTTAGCCGTAAACCTTAATACTGTTAAGACATTTATTTCACTGACATACAATATAACAGCTCAGAGTCAAAATTCGTTAAATGTTCCTTCTGCACATGACATACAATCTATGAACGCTAGATATATATGAATATCATGCTTGCTCAAAAGCATTTCTGATGTTTTGATCTGTTATTGCCTGTTGTTATATCGTCCTCATTTATTTTGTATTCATTACTATAACGTAATACTTATGATTAGTTTTGTGAGTCTTTGATTGTTGGCTGTATGTTTATGTAATGGCACTTATGGTATCTATTGTGAGTATATTATTTTAACAGATACTTGCAAACATTTCGAATTTCTTAATTCAATGTTCTATAATTTCAATAATGTTTTCTATTTATTTAATGACAAAACACAAACAAATGTCATTTTTTAAACCATTAGTCTACATATAAGCCGTCCGAATCCTTTAAGGTGGTACACTACAGGGAGATAACTCTGTAAAGTCAGCTAAACGTTTTAATTACGTTGTGTTGTAAAAGGAATATTAAGCTTCTCAATGATCAAAATGGGTGTTTGTCAAACTGCTATGTAACCAGTGTAAT
The DNA here is from genome assembly GCF_965363235.1 of Mytilus galloprovincialis. Taxonomy (NCBI): domain Eukaryota; kingdom Metazoa; phylum Mollusca; class Bivalvia; order Mytilida; family Mytilidae; genus Mytilus; species Mytilus galloprovincialis. The sequence continues at coordinate 17,417,803 of NC_134846.1, forward strand.
TTTTCTGACAAAACGGTTGGGGTAAAATTTTTGAAATTTTTATAATTTTTTTAAAGGGTCAAAGTAAGTACTTTGACACAATTTTATGAAAATTAAACGAGCCAAATTAATATTAGTGCAAGTGTTGGATACCACTTTAAATAAATATAATTGACATTATTTTACCCTAATTGACTTGTTGTCTTTCAATTAAACGAAATGTTGGGTTAAAATTTTTCTTTCACGATTTTGTTTTGACAAAGAATATTGCTTTTATTCAATGGACTCTGAATGATGCAGTTTTTTCGGGCGACAGAGCGGCATTCTATTTTTGATAACATTATTGAACTTTTCCCCCTAATTGCCATTATCGATTGTTTACGGAAATATAAATGAGTAAATTTGAATGGTGCATGTTCACAAGGCAGTGGCGGATCCAGGGGGGGGGGGGGGTTCCGGGGGTTGGAACCCCCCTTTTTCTTGGCCGATCAATGCATTTGAATGGAAGCATATAGTTGGAACCCTCCTTTACTCTGGGTTGGGAACCCCCTTTTTTAAATGGCTGGATCCGCCACTGCAAGGTGTATTTCACTGGCGACGTACTTCCGTTGTTCCTAAATATATTTAATCTACGGACAAACTGTACTCAAGAAGACTACACGTAAAAGAAACAGCGGTATACCGCAGTTCAAAAGTCACAAATCTGTTGAGAGAAAACAAATCCGTGTTACCAATTAAAATCGAGGGAACCACATCAACTACAACAGGAAAAAAACGAAACAACAGAAATACTGACGTGCAAACATAAAACAAACGACAATGAAACATACATAGAAATGAACTGTTAAAAAGCAACTGCCGTTTTCCTGACATGGTATAGAACTGTATAAGAAAATATGGTGGGTTGTACCTGGTTTTGTGCATAGCCAAACAACTTCGCACTGTATGGCAATGTAAAATATACCACTAAAATGACAACATTACATGACAGGAATACAGGAAAAAACAATGCAAGAACATTCAGCAAAGAAAAATATATTATTAAATAATATAATAGTACATTTCAACATTACTGTATAAACTTCAAAAATGTCAGGCCACTTCTGTTTGATAGTTTCTAATTTACAGAAATTAACTGTAGGCTAATGCTGACATTTAAGACCATTTGAATGGCTTTTTGTTTTCAAAATAGACTCAAATGCGACAGAAGGAAACCTTGCAGTTTCATCTCGTTAGCTACAAAATACACGTTATTAAATTACAATTAGATGGAATTTCGGAGCTCTTTGTTTCTTAGAATCGATTATTATTGTACCGAAACGCCTGTTTTCCAGGAATCCTCATGCACTTATTTAAGGAAAATCATTGAAGAGAGAAAAATATTCAATATTATTATTGTACTCTCCTGTCCTGAAATAAACAAAATAAATAAGATACTTTCAACCGTAGATGAACATATATACGTTAGGTGGTGGAATTATTCAGCTTAAGGCTAACAAGAACAAAAAAAGTCTGAACTATGTTCAAAACGTCACACTTAAGTAATGATACGAAGAAAATCGTCACCTGGAACGTCATTTTTGAGATTCATATTTCAAACAATATATCTTTTTTAATTACTGGAGTTACTTCTTCATCCATAGCAATGTGAAAGCAAACGAAATGACGTTTTGGAGTTTTAATTTTTCCACTTCTTCAAGTGTTGTTATATAGATAATATTATGAATATCAATAAAATATTAATTGTAGAGTTGTTAAAAATATTAATTGTAGAGTTGTTACAAATATTAATTTATTCAGATATTTATACTAACTTTATTCATAGTTAATTTCACTTAATATATTTCCTGGGTATTCAGCGGTAAATTTAACAGGTGATGGAATGCTGTAAATCAAGTTTAATTAGTAAACAGCAATATGTACAATTAATTTGAACTTATGAGGATGTATGAGGTGTGCTGTGTATTTACATAACAGGTATATATACATATGATAAGAACAATGTTACTTTGAGTTGATGTTAAGGTGGTATCTAACACTTCGAGGAAATAACTCTGTAAAACCAGCTAATTATTTTAATAACGTTATGTTGTTAAAACCAGTGTAATTTTTTTTTAATAAATTGGTTGGTTCAAATATCTTGAAATTTTATATTTTTGTGAAAGGGTCAAAGTAAATACTTTGTCAAAATTTGATGATAATTAAACGAGCCAAATTAATTTTAGTGCAGGTGTTGGGTACCATCTTAAAAGAAGTTAGAGTTGTTAAATTTTCAGTTAAGATATTTCATTTACGTCTTTGTCAGATAAATAGGTCAAAACAATACTTATAATGAACAATCACTCCATTGTTTACTGCTTTGTTAGCGTGTACTAAGACATAAAGTGAAAGGAGTTCACTTTTTTGTTTAAAAATTACTAATTGTCAAAACAATATCATTATACATAAATGATAAATATAATCAACTGAATAAAAAAAAAAAGCAGAAACAAATGAATTATTTCCCGAGTTTTTGATATAAGCAACATTGAAAATTTGTTTAGAAGTGTTTCTCTCTTCAACTTATCAATAGTGTCTTTAACATGTTTAAAAAGAATTTAAGTATTTTAAAAGAATTCCCAAAATTGGTCATTTAAACTACAGATCAATAAATTTTAAAACAAAAACGAGTTAGCGGGCTAAGTTTATAACAGCACAACATGGACAAAACCATACTGAGAGGATTCGGAATATCAAACAAAACTCAAAAAAAGATCTGCAAGAATTTTCAGTCTTGTAAATCACGTTATGATTTAATTTATTGATACCCTCATAAAGCCGAAAGGTGTACAGCTGTATAAACGTTCTGTTCAATCAAGATATCAAGCTGACATGATGGGATATCATCTTACTAGAAAGTAAATGAAACAACAGGGAACGATACAATGTCTCTTGTGTCGTTAAACTTAGTATAGTGTTTCTCGTTTCAAATGGAAATAACTAAATTAGGACTATTTTCGTGTTTACATAAGATTATTTTAAAGTCAGTTCCCGTCGGTACTTTTTCGTAATCTTCTATATATAATATAGTGTTTCTCTTTTGAAACGTAAATAACTAAATTAGGACTATTTTCGTGTTTACATAAGATTAATTTAAAGTCAGTTCCCGTCGGTACTTTTACGTAATATACTAGGTATATTCTTGATAACTTAAAGCAAAAATATCATCATGAAATGAAATTACTTGGCTTATTTCACAATATGTGGAGGCTGAAACTAGATGACTTCTGATACAAAGTTATAAAAACATGTAATCCTTTTTTAGGAAATACCTATTTTGTTTTGTTTAGTACATGAGAACTACAAAAACTACAGAAATATAAAATATTAATCAAATAAATTATAATTATCATCTTTCAACTTTTCATTCTGATTGTGAAAGCATATTACCATATAAATGTGGTTTAGCAACAAAGGCATCAATCATAAACAGGAATTTGAAATCACTTTTGTCATGCATTAATTCCACTTTAGGTTTTAATCTAAAATTGTACTACGTTGTACTAAGTTGCATACATTTATTGCAATTTAGCAGATGAATGCAAATAAATCATATAGTTATTGCAATACAGCCTCCAAAACACATAGTAAGTCATAGGATGTTGCCATTGGTATGTAGAGAGTATACATATTGGTTTTTTTTATTATTCATCTTCAATTAGTACGCGTCATTTTACTACCGTTGATATTTTTCAACATCCGTCAAGGCCGTATTTTACTCTATTTTACTAAAAAGGAATTGATGTTCGTGCATTTTGTAAATGCAATTTAATTACAAATGTTTGTTGCTTCATTTTTCTATTTTCCATTGTACAAAACCAGACTTATTTTGTTAAAAGATTCTTTTTTATTATTAATTACTTGCGTTGGAAACGATGTTTTGAATTTGCTTTCAGTAATATACAATATGGAGATGTGGTATGATTTGCTATGGGACAACTATCCACCAAAGTTCAAATAAAGTGGTTGTAATCAATAATGGACAACCTCGCCGCCTTCAACAATAAGAAAAAAAACATTACCGTATATTCGGTTGTTAAAGGTTCCGACATGCTAAATTTCAAATAAAAAAGTTAACGACTTATTTAAAGTCATATGAAACGAGTGAAAAATAATGTTAATCAAATTCTTGAACCAATCCATGTATCAATCATCAACTTAGTATTATGTGCACGATTTTATCATTTTTGATTTTTTACGCATCAATACCGTATAAGTGTCTAACAAGTATTTTACTCGGTGTTATGATGTGAAAATTTGGCAGCTAATAAGTTTTAATGCTAAAGTTTGCCAATTAACACTAAATAGACAATCAACAACGAAGCATTCTATAACCAGTTGTTGGAATGATACGGGTTATGTTCTTCTCATATACGTTATGATGGTATGATACTAAACCCCTAACGGGAGGGATTGCACTTGATTTTCAATTGATGAAAACACAATCTTTCAAACAGTTTAATTGAGGTCTTAGGCTGGCATGTCAGTAACTGCGAGAAGTCCTTTGTTAATATGTGTATAATTGTCTTTTTGCATTTTGTTACATATTCTGACATCACACTCGGACTTCTTTAAAACTGAGATAAAACTGATTTAAACAGTGCGTATTGATATGTGGCCCATTTCCATTTTCAATTTTATGGATATTAAAAATGTTCAGTTAGATAAAAGTTTATTTCAGTTTAGTTCAAGTAAGTATTATATGAAGTTGTATTCACAAAAGCTAGATATTCAGAAAAATACATTCATTACGATGTAATATATATATATATATATATATATACATAAGGAGAAAGAGCTAGATGACAGAAACAGTTTTAGGCCACCAATGTGTTTTCAGCTGGTCCCTTAACAAAAATGTATACTCGCTCAGCGAGTGGACGCCCAATAAACTCCAAAACATAAATATGAACCACAATTAAAACAAAACCACAAGACTAACAAAGACTAGAGGCTCCCTCCTTGGGACAGGCGCATAAAATGTTTATGTATAGAAACAAAACCACTGCAATATAAAAAAAAGATGTGGTATGATTGCCAATGAGACAATTGTCCACAAGAGACCAAAATGACACAGACATTAACAACTATAGGTCACCGTACGGCCTTCTTTCAAGTCATTTTTGACAAAAAAAGAGATAATGTAAGCATTCATGGTTGGGACATATATTAAATTGATATATAACAGTAGTTTATCGATGTTCAAATCTCATCACTAGATTACAAGGTCATAACTCGGTAACAGACGGAAACTTAGGGACTATTATCCAAAACATAAGTATTTGATTTCTTTAAGGTAAATAACGAGAATTTCTCGGATATTCCATATCTTTAATCGTGTTGATATTAAAACAAATCCTGATCAAAAATGAATTCGGCTATCATTTTGATAATTAGTCGAATAGCTTAAATTACTTTTTGTGGTTTTTCTTTCTTCAAAGTCATTGTTGGCGTGTTTGACGTGGATCATAATAACATACCTCCCCTAACATTTACAACACCTGAAAGCGTAACTTTTGAAAACAAAACAAAAAATAATTTAAGATAACTGAATGTTACTTTCAAATAATATTTCTCTGTTTGGCTATTGCTTAAAAACTTTTTTTTTATCTTTACCTTTACGCCCTGGTCAAAGCGAACCCACGACACATTTATGCAGCACCACGACATGAAATTTGGTCAAAATTGGTCATCTTTGATCGTCGTACGACAGTCGCACGATATTTATAGCAAGCACCTTTTTTGCTCTACAATTTTTTTCGTGTCACTGTCTTACGGCTGTCGTGAGAGTGTCGTGCGATTAACACATTGTCGTAGGTACCAAAATAAACCATTTTTATAAAATAAAAATCGTACAACTATCGCACGACGGTCGTAAGATAATCTAACGACTGTCGCAAGACATTCGTAATACAGTTGCACGATTGTCTCACGAATGCCAAATTTCGTACGATGCCCGCACAACATTGATTGGTACGTTCGTCGTACAACATATTATCGTTTTATTAAGAAGAATACAATTCGGCGGGAATAAATGTTTGGAAAACAAATACAGTCTGTCGTTTGAACACCGTGTAGCATATAAATAAGCCCCGTGACCTATTCTTTTTATTATTTTTTTTAAAGCATGATACAAACTAAATTTTGGTAAATTATTCAAATATTCTATGGATTATAATTTAGACACCCCATCTACCTTAAATGCACTTATCTGAGTGAGACGAATTCTCAATAATTGAATTACAAGTAAAACCTTACCAAAGTCATGAAAGTAGTGATATAAGGTTTTCTCAATGACGTCAGACAATTAAGTTATTTGATATTCGTATCAAAACGTATATTCATGTAAATAAACCTATTTAACTCGTTAGCCGTAAGTCTTAATACTGTTAAGGCATTTATATCAATGACATACCATATAACAGTTTGGAGTCAAAATTTGTTAAATGTACCTTCCTCACATGACAGATAACTAATACACACTAGATATATATGAATTTCATGCTAGCTCAAATGCATTTCTGATGTTTTGATCTGTTATTGCCTGTTGTTATATCGTCCTCATTTATTTTGTATTCATTACTATAACGTAATACTTATGATTAGTTTTGCCCTCCGGTGAATCGCTATCCTTGCCGTGGTCGGGGGCTTGCATGTCTAAGTGACCCCAAGAGCTATGCCAGCTGGAGCTTCGTCTCCTGGTAGGTTTATCCATGCTGGACAGGTCGAAGGGTAGATACCACACTAAAGTGATCCGAACATCGTGAGATGCCCGATTTTTGAATAAAATAGGCTCTCCAACCCGTTTGCCGTGGGTTGCTACCCGTGTCGGTGGTTAACGAGATCCTTGTGAATGAAATCTATAGCCAGACTCCTTACGGTCAGAAAATACCGTCCATTTATATACGCATGTGTTTTAAATTAAGCTATTTATATTTCGGATAACTGAAGAAGGCGATGGTGTTAGATTTCAAATAAAAAAGAATGGAAATATAATCAAGTTAAATACATATATTTTGACCTTTAGAACTCAAACTCCTCCTCTATCTATTACTTTAGACTGCTTCGGCATCAGATTTGACATGTTTATCCCTAACCCAATTCGATGCTTTACTTGTCAAAAGTTTGGTCATGGAAGCAAACAATGTCGTAGTACGCAGAGATGCTTCAAGTGTTCTGACGAAGGACATGAGGGAACAAACTGTAACTCTGAATCTTCTAAATGCGTAAACTGTGTTGAATCCAATTTTTCATCGTCTAGGGACTGCCCTGTTTACCTTAAAGAAAAAAATATTATTAAAATAAAAACAGAAAGAAACATCAGTTACCCAGAAGCTAAACAGATAGCTCCTGTTTCGAATGATCTCCTTGCTTCAAACAGACCATCGTACGCCAGCAAAGTTGTCCGCTCATTCAGTCACGAGAATACACAATCTCACATGACTTAACTGCCAATTGATGCGGACACATTTACAATGCTGCCTGTTGCAACAGAACATAACGATAAAATATTAATTCCAAGAAAACCAAAATCTTCCAAAAAAATACTAAGTCAACTCAATCTTCCCTACAGAGCTCACTATCATCACCAAAAAAAAAATGAAAAAAGAAATCAAATAAAAAAGAAACAATCAAATCAGACGGTTGGGGCGGTAAATCTTTCTGGAATCTTCCCAGTGACATAGATGATTCTTCCACCTCAAATAGTCTTCCTTCATCTGCATCTAAGAAGTTATCTTCTTCATCCAGTACAAAGTCTACTAGAGCGCCATCTCCTCTTCGTTCTCCAGAAAAGAAGGCTGTCCAAAAGAAGCCAGTAAATACATCCTCTCGATTCGAGGTCGCGGGTAGGGATCGAGGCGGAGTAAATCCAGCTGCGTGTGGTCCTGGAGATCGACGACTCTCCTCACACAACAGATTTTCAACATTTATTGACGAAACTGAAATGGAAATCAGAAAGTGTTCCGCCATCCGAAAGATCACAATCTCAGGGTGAGCGAAATAAGAATGCTGGCAAACTCGACAGCATTCGCCCTTCTATTAGCAAATAATGACTAATATCATCCAATGGAATTGCCGAGGTCTTAAAATAAATCTTCTCGAGTTAACACTTCTAGTTCAGTCATTTTTACCTATTGCATTTTGTCTTCTATTTATAGCACTATTTGCGATCCCTCTCTTCTTCTGGATTATTCATGGCGTGTTTATGATGATCTATGTGGAAGTGATCACTTTCCAATAGTACATCTTTTTACTTCTGCCCAACAGAGAGTACCACGTTGGAAACTTGACAAGGCGGACTGGTCCTTGTTTGAGAATCTCTCTCAAGCGGAACTTCAGTCAAAGATTTTTGAGACTGTACAATATCCAATTCTAACTTTTAATACAGTTTTAACCTCAATTGCTGACAGAACTATTCCTAAGACCTCGGCAAATCCGAAACATCCCAGCAAACCATGGTTTGATGACGCTTGTGATCAAGCCATAGGTGACCGTAAAAAATCTGAAAGACGGTTCAATCAACAACCAACGACGGAAAACTTGAGTGATTTCCGTATTTTTCGCGCTAAGGCACGGCGGACTTGTAGGCAAGCCCGACGAACATCCTGGAAAAAATTCGTCTCGGGGATAACATCTCGCACTCCGATGACAAAATTTTGGAATGTGGTACAAAAATAAAAGGTAAAAATTGTAAAACATTTGAAAGACGGCAATGATTTATTAACATCTGAAAAGCATATTGCCAACAAGCTTGGTTAAACTTTTGTGAAATCTTCTTCTTGTAACAACTACAGGGAAGATTTTTAAAAAGTTAAAAAAAAAAAAAAAAAGAAAAAAAGAAATTAAACTTTAAACAAAAAAAAATGGTGAAAATTATAATAAACTATTTTCTCTTGAAGAACTTAAAACATCTCTGTCAAAAGTCCATGATACAGCTTGTGGGCCTGATAATATTCACTATCAACTCTTAAAACACTTGCCAAATTCCTTGCAGGAAGCTCTCTTGCAGCTCATGAATAACATCTGGGAATCTGGTGATTTACCGTCAATCTGGAAGCTTGCAACCGTCGTGCCTATTCCAAAAACAAGTAAAGATCACACGGATCCTATTAATTATCGACCAATTGCTCTTACCAGTTGTGTCTGTAAAACACCCGAACGAATGGTCAATGATCGCCTTGTTTGGTTCTTGGAATCAAATGGGTTATTAGCCAATATCCAGTGTGGATTCCGACAGGGCCTCAGTACTCTTGATCACCTTGTTCGATTCGAATAATTTGTCCGTAATGGTTTTGCGAAAAATGAACATGTGGTGTCGGTCTTTTTCGACCTTGAGAAGGCCTATGACACTGCATGAAAATATGGTATTTTAAAAGATCTATTTGATATGGGGTTGAAAGGCAATATGCCAAATTTTATGTCTAACTTTCTCTCTAACAGACAATTTAATATTAGAGTGAATTCGACCATGTCTGATCTGTATGATCAAGAGATGGGTGTCCCTCAGGGCAGTATTTTATCTGTTACATTATTTAGTCTTTAAATCAACAGCCTTGTTGAAGTTTTAAAAAGTAATATTCAAGGTTCATTGTACGTTGATGATTTTTTAATATGTTACAGAGGCAAAAATATGAATAACATAGAAAGATAATTTCAATTATGTCTTGGAAGAATTGAAAAATGGGCCTCTGAAAATGGTTTAAATTTTCCACGTCAAAAACGGTCGGGATGCATTTTTGTAACAAAAGGAAATTGCATCTTGATCCAGAACTCACTTTGTACGGCAACCCAATTAAAATGGTTGATGAAACCAAATTTCTAGGGCTAATTTTCGATAAAAAGTTAACCTTTTTACCCCATATCAAAATGTTAAAATCGAGATGTTTAAAAGCATTTGAATTTGTCAGCAGTACTGACTGGGGTGTTGATCGCAACATTTTACATAATTTATATAGATCTCTAGTTAGATCTTAACTAGATTATGGCTCTATAGTGTATGGCTCTGCAAGGAAGTCCTACATACAGATTCTCGATGCTGTGTTTCACCAGGGTTTGCGTCTCTGTCTTGGTGCATTTAAAATCTCACCAGTTGAGAGTCTGTATGTGGAGGCTGATGAGCACTCACTCTCTAACAGACGTTTGAAGTTTGGACTTCAATATGCAGTCAAACTAAAAGCCTATTCAGATAATCCTGCCTACAGCTGTGTTTTAAATCCGATTGATGAAGACATTTTTGCAAAACATGAAAATAAAATTCCTCCGTTAGGTATACGTTTAAAACCACATTTAGCTTCTTTTGATTTAAAATTTGTTGTTGCTGAAGTTAAAACTTCCAAATGTCCTCCATGGGAACTTCCCAAACCAAAACTGATATTTGATCTCCGTGAACACAATAAAAATAAAACAAATCCTCTTTTAATTCAGCAGAATTTAATTTAGTAGAAATTGGAATTTATTATAGAATATTAAATGTTATTATATTTAAGTCGTTTTTAATTTTTATCACGTTATCTTACTGTTGATTTTTATTTGTAAATAATAAATTTGCTTTAGTCTAGAATTTAAGTATTGAAGAGCTTTTTGTCTTATTTAAAAAATGTGCTTTAAATTGTAAAAATATTCGAATTAGCTCTCACCGCGATATAGCCTTTTTGTGCTAATGCGGCGTAAAGCAACCAACAATCAATCAATCAATCAATGATTAGTTTTGTGAGTCTTTGATTGTTTGGCTGTATGTTTATGTAATGGCATTTATGTTATCTATTGTGAGTATGTTTTGTAAACAGATACTTGCAAACATTTCGAATTTCTTAGCTCAATGCTCTGTAATTTCAATAATGTCTTCAGCTTATTTAATGACAAAACACAAACAAATATAAGTCTACATATAAGCCGTCCGAAATACTTTAAATAAATATAGCTGACATTGCTTTACCCTAATTGACTTGTTGTCTTTCAATTTAAACGAAATTTTGGGGTAAGATTTTTCCTTTCTCGATTTTGTGTTGACAAAGAATATTGCTTTTGAGCAATGGACTCTGATGCAGTTTTTCGGGCGACATTCTATTTATGATGACATTAATGGACTTTCTCCCTAATTTTCATTATCGATTGTTTTACGGAAATATAATTGAGTAAATTTGAATGGTGTATGTTCACATGGTGTATTTCACTGGCGTCGTACTTCCGTTGTTCCTAAATATAATTAATCTACGGACAAACTGTACTCATGAAGACTATAGATAAAGAAAACAGCGGTATACCGCAGTTCAAAAGTCACAAATCTGTTGAGAGAAAACAAATCTGGGTTACAAATTAAAATCGAGGAAACCACATCAACTACAAGAGAAAAATAACTATCAAAGGTACCAGGATTATAAATTAGTACATAGCTATCAAAGGTACCAGGATTATAATTTTGAACGCCATACGCGCGTTTCGTCTACATAAGACTCATCAGTGACACTCATATCAAAATACTTATAAAGCCAAACAAGTACAAAGTTGAACAGCATAGGGAATCCCAAATTTCAAAAAGTTGTGCCGAATACGGCTAAGGTAATCTATGCCTGGGAAAAAAAACGAAACAACAGAAATACTGAAGTGCAAACATAAAACAAAAGACAATGAAACATACATAGAAACGAACTGTTAGAAAGCAACTACCGTTTTCCTGACCTGGTATAGGACTGTTTAAGAAAATATGGTGGGTTGAACCTGGTTTTGTGGCTAGCCAAACCTTGCGCTGTATGGCAATGTAAAATATACCACTACAATGACAACATTACATGACAGGAATACAGGAATAAACAATGCAAGAACATTCAGCAAAGAAAAATATATTATCAAATAATATAATAGTGCATTTCAACATTACTGTATCAATTTCAAAAATGTCAGGTCACTTCTGTTTGATAGTTTGTTATTTACACAAATTAACTGTAGGCTAATGCTGACATTTAAGACCATTTGAATGGATTTTTGTTTTCAAAATAGACTCAAATGCGACAGAAGGAAACCTTGCAGTTTCTTCTCGTTAGCTACAAAATACACGTTATTAAATTACAATTAGATGGAATTTCGGTGCTCTTTGTTTCTTAGAATCGATTATTATTGTACCGAAACGCCTGTTTTCCAGGAATCCACATGCACTTATTTAAGGAAAATCATGGAAGAGAGAAAAATATTCAATATCATTACTGTACTCTCCTGAAATAAACAAAATAAATAAGATACTTTCAACCGTAGATGAACATATGTACGTTAGGTGGTGGAATTAGTCAGCTTAATGCTAACAAGAACAAAAAAGTCTGAACTATATTCAAAACCTCACACTTAAGTAATGATACGAAGAAAATCGTCAACTGGAACATCATTTTTGAGATACATATTTCAAACAATATATATTTTTTTAATTACTGGAGTTACTTCTTCGCCCATAGCAATAAGAATGCAAACGAAATGACGTTTTGGAGTTTGAATTTTTCCATTTCTTCAACATCGCTACTGATTTGTTATGTATTAATGGCACTACAAAAAAAACGAGCAATTTCAAATTTTGTTGGAAGGAGTGTAGTTTTAAAAGTAAATGTTGTAACATAGATAATATTATGAATGTCAATAAAATATTAATTGTAGAAGTTGTTACAAATATTAATTTATTCAGATATTTATACTAACTTTATTCATAGTTAATTTCACTTAATATATTCCCTGTGTATTCAGCGGTAAATTTAACAGGTGATGGAATGCTGTAAATCAAGTTTAATTAGTAAACAGCAATATATACAATTAATTTGATCTTATGAGGATGTATGATGTGTGCTGTGTATTTACATAACGGGTATATATACATATGATAAGGACAATGTTACTTTGAGTTGATGTTAAGGTGGTACCTAACACTACGGGGAAATAACTATGTAAAAAGAGCTAATCGCTTTAATTACGTTGTGTTGTTAAAACCAGTGTAATTTTTTTTAAGAAATTGGATGGTTCAAATATTTTGAAATTTTTATATTTTTGTGAAAGGACCAAAGTAAATACTTTGTCAAAATTTGATGAAAATTAAACGAGCCAAATTAATTTTAGTGTAGGTGGTGGGTACCACCTTAAAAGAAGTTTTTCAATTTTTATTTAAGATATTTCATTTACGTCTTTGTCAGATAAATAGGTCGAAACAATACTTATAATGAACAATCACTCCATTGTTTACTGCTTTGTTAGCGTGTACTAAGACATAAAGTGAAAGGAGTTCACTTTTTTGTTTAAAATTTACTTGTTGTGAAAACAATATCATTATACATAAATGATAAATATAATCAACTAAATAAAAAAGCAGAAACAAATGAATTATCTCCCGTGTTTTTGATATAAGTGACATTGAAAATTTGTTTAGAAGTGTTTCTCTCTTCAACTTATCAATAGTGTCTTTAAAAGGAATGTAAGTATTTTAAAAGAATTCCTAAAATTGGTTATTATAACGGAACAACATGGACAAAACCAGACTGAGAGAATTCCAAATATTAAACAAAACTCAAATAAAGATCTGCAAGAATTTTCAGTATTGTAAATCACGTTAAGATTTAATTTGTTGATACCCTCATAACGCCGAAAGCTGTACAGCTGTATAAACGTTCTGTTCAATCAAGATATCAAGCTGACAAACATTCACACCTTCTCGAATGTCTAGACATCATTCATATACATTTGGTTATCAATAAAAAGACAAACCGCAGGATACTGATAACAAGTCTCTAAACTTAGCATAGCTATGTCGAAATTAACACAAAAAAAATGAACAGTTAATAGTTATCAAAGGTACCAGGATTATAATTTAGTACGCCAGACACGCGTTTCGTTTACATAAGACTCATCAGTGACGCTCATATCAAAATATTTATAAAGCAAAACAAGTAGAGCACTGAGGATAAAAAATTCCAAAAAGTTGTGCCAAATACGGCTAAGGTAATCTATGCCTGGGTTAAGAAAATCCTTAGTTTTTCGAAAAACTCAAGGTTTTGTAAACAGGAAATTCATGAAAATTACCATATTAGTGATATGCATGTCAACACTGAAATGTTGACTACTGGTCTGGTGATACCCTCGGGGACGAAACGTCTACCAGCAGTGGCATCGACCCAGTGGTGTAAATAGTTATCAAAGGTACCAGGATTATAATTTAGTACGTCAGACGCGCGTTTCGTCTACATAAGACTCACCAGTCACGCTCATATCAAAATATTTATAAAGCCAAACAAGTAAAAAGTTGAAGAGCACTGAGGATCATAAATTCCAAGAAGTTGTGCCAAATACGGCTAAGGTAATCTATGCATGGGTTGAGAAAATCCTTAGTTTTTCGAAAAATTCAAAGTTTTGTAAACAGGAAATCTATGAAAATTTACGAAACTTTCACCAGCAGTGGCATCGACCCAGTGGTGTAAATAGTTATCAAAGGTACCAGAAACATTTAATTGAAAAAATAGAATGTTTCGGTATTTAGATTAAATCAATTTTTTGTATGGAAAAAAAAGAACATGAACAAAAGACAGATGATAACCAAGTTTATTTGCACTTTTGAACAGTAACGGCATTTACAAATATAGAATGATTTCACTCTCCAAAATGTCAAGAAATATTGATATAAAAGTTGCAAATTTATAGAAACCTTCCTCAAGCTACCATTGACATTAACGAATATTTGATCGGTTTTATTTTTTCTGAATCAAACTTAAACGCGTTAAAAAGAATCCATACAGTTAAAATACGCCAGCCAGAATCACAAGATATCCACTTACAATCTTGAGTTCTGTTTTCGTAAATCAATTGTTCACCACTGTTAAAAGCATGGTGTCGTATATATGTTGTTAGAGTCATTAAATGTAATATTATTAAATTCCTCTAAGACACCAAAAAACAAAATATTCCATAAACATATCTCTATCTTCTTCATAAGCGAAATGAAATGAAATTTTCTTCCTACGCAGCACAGACTGTTATAGAATAATGTAAATGGGTATAAAAAGCTTGTTACCATTAAAGACAGAAGACAAGAAGTATAGAGATGTCAGAGATCTTTGGAAAAAATACCTTGTTGAAATTCAAGTCCTACTGTTGACATAATTTTAAAAAACATCACGCTTGTATTAGTTTTTGTGTTCATTTTTGTTATGGAGTATGAATTCGCATGATTGGTAATAAATTCTAGCAGAAAACTCTCGTCCTGTCGACGTAACCTGTGTCTCCATACCTTTGATAACTATTTACACCACTGGGTCGATGCCACTGCTGGTGGACGTTTCGTCAGACAGTCCAGTATTCAGCATGTCGGCATGAATATAAATTATATGTAAAAAAGAAGATGTTGTATGATTGCAAATGAGACAACTGTCCACAAGAAACCAAATGACACAGAAATTAACAACTATGTGTCACCGTACGGCCTTCAACAATGAGCAAAGCTCATACCGTATAGTCAGCAATAAAAGACCCCGAAATAACAATGTAAAACATTTTAAATGAGAAAACTCACGGGCTTATTTATGTACAAAAAATTAACGAAAAACAAATATGTAACACATACATAAACGACAACCACTGAATTAAAGGCTCCTGACTTGGGACAGGTACATAATACATATTATATGTTAGTTTTTATAAATTTCCTGTTTAAAAAACATTTAATTTTTTGAAATACTAAGAATTTTCTTACCCAGGAATAGATTACCTTAGTCGTGTTAAATTATAATCCTGGTACCTTCCATGATATATGTTCCTTATGTCGTAACTACAATACCTTTCTCTTTCCACGAAAGTGACCTACCGAATTAGACTATTTACCGGATTTTTAATAACATAAGTAACACGACGGGTGCCACATGTGGAGCAGGATCTGCTTACTCTTCCGGAGCATGTTGTCTCTTGTTAGCTATTATTTGTCTGTTTGCCTTATTGTTGTTAAGCCATGGCATTTTCAGTTTATTTTTAATCTATGAGTTTGGTTGTCCCTCTTGTATCTTTCTCCCTTCTTTGATAGCTATTAATTTGTAATTTCTTCCTGAATTATATATATCCAAATTCGTTTAATGAGATTTGAACTACGTTAGGTTACGTTTTCTCTAATTTTGTTTTTTATCTTTAAAGTTGCGTTTTATAATTTCCATTTGTCAAGTAAGACCAAACTTACTGTACCCTATTGATTTATATCTATGGAACAGTGATTATAATGCATGACGATGTGTATGTAAGAACCCAATCTCAGCCGTTAGTTTTTCGCTATGGTACTCTCTGGAGGAGTGTAGCGTATCACAACATAATGAGATGGTGTTAACATTATATGGAATTCTTTTACTTATAACATACAGTCATATATGACCCAGACTTTTGTTAAAGACAAAATGACTTTATAATATACAAGTTCAAGTAATGATCAAGTCATCTTAAGTAAAGACCTTTCAAGGGCATTAACGCCTAAGGAAATGGGAAATTAAGTGATGCAAGATCACCACTCGGTCAGAATTGAGTAAAAATTCTCGAAGATGTAGCAAACAATTTGATAAAAGAGTTCATCTGTATCATTTGATAACGGAGGACATGCAGTCATAATGAAACCAGTGTTAAAATTAGGGATTATTCATGCTTACCCTGATAATGCACCGTTATCGCTCCTTTTTGAATTCATGAATTCGATCTGGTTTTGTCAGTTACTTGAATTGTCCATTTTTAATGTCAATAGTGTATCTTTGCATATATAAAACATGTAAAAGACTACGTGATAAACCAGCTTACGTTCATCTAAAATGTCACTGCAACTTCTGGGACTGTGCACAAATCAAAAGTTGCGTTAACATTGCAAGTACAATTTCATGGGATATCATCTTACTAGAAAGTAAATAAAACAATAGGGAACGAGACAATGTCTCTTGTGTCGTTAAACTTAGTATAGTGTTTGTCTTTTGAAACGGAAATAACTAAATTAGGACTATTTTCGTGTTTACATAAGATTAATTTAAAGTCAGTTCCCGTCGGTACTTTTTCGTAATCTTATATATATAGTGTAGTGTTTCTCTTTTGAAACGGAAATAACTAAATTAGGACTATTTTCGTGTTTACATAAGATTAATTTAAAGTCAGTTCCCGTCAGTACTTTTTCGTTATCTTATATATATAGTGTAGTGTTTCTCTTTTGAAACGGAAATAACTAAATTAGGACTATTTTCGTGTTTACATAAGATTAATTTAAAGTCAGTTCCCGTCGGTACTTTTACGTAATATACTAGGTATATTCTTGATAACTTAAAGCAAAAATATTATCATGAAATGAAATTACTTGGCTTATTTCACAATATATGGAGGCTGAAACTAGATGACTTCTGATACAAAGTTATGAAAACATGTAATCCTTTTTTAGGAAATACCTATTTTGTTTTGTTTAGTACATGAGAACTACAAAAACTGCAGAAATATGAAATATTAATCAAATAAATTATAATTATCATCTTTCAACTTTTCATTCTGATTGTGAAAGCATATTACCATATAAATGTGGTTTAGCAACAAAGGCATCAATCATAAACAGGAATTTGAAATCCGTTTTGTCATGCATTAATTCCACTTTAGGTTTTAATCTAAAATTGGACTACGTTGTACTAAGTTGCATACATTTATTGAAATTAAGCAGATGAATGCAAATAAATCATATAGTTATTGCAATACAGCCTCCAAAACACATAGTAAGTCATAGGATGTTGCCATTGGTATGTAGAGAGTATACATATTGGTCTTTTTATTATTCATCTTCAATTAGTACGCGTCATTTTACTACCGTTGATATTTTTCAACATCCTTCAAGGCCGTATTTTATTCTATTTTAATAAAAGGAATTGCTGTTCGTGCATTTTGTAAATGCAATTTAATTACAAATGTTTGTTGCTTCATTTTTCTATTTTCCATTGTACAAAACCAGAATTATTTTGTTAAAAGATTCTTTTTTATTATTAATTACTTAAGTTGATGATTACATCAAGAAACAAGTTGTAAGATAGACGTTACCAAACACGTTCTGAAAGCGCTGAAGAAATAAGCTCTCGATTAATTCCGTGCGTTGGAAACGATGTTGTGAATTTGCTTTCAGTAATATACAATATGGATATGTGATATGATTTGCTACGGGACAACTATCCACCGAAGTTCAAATAAAGTGGTTGTAATCAATAATGGACAACCTCGCCGCCTTCAACAATAAGAACAAACATTACTGTATAGTCGGTTGTAAAAGGCTCCGACATGCTAAATTTCAAACAAAAAAGTTAAGGACTTATTTAAAGTCATATGAAACGAGTGACTTTCGAAAAAAAATGTTAATCAAATTCTTGAACCAATCTATGTATAAATCATAAACTTAGTATTATGTGCACGATTTTATCATTTTTAATTTTTAACGCATCAATACCGTATAAGCGTCAAACAAGTATTTTACTCGGTGTGTTATGATGTGAAAATTTGGCAGCTAATAAGTTTAAAAGCTGAAGTTTGCCAATTAACACTTAATAGACAATCAACAACGAAGCATTTTAAAACCATTTGTTGGAATGATATGGGTTATGTTCTTCTCATATACGTTATGATGGTATGATACTAAAACCCTAACGGGAGGAATTGCACTTGATTTTCAATTGATGAAAACACAATCTTTCAAACAGTTTAATTGAGTTCTTAGGCTGACATATCAGTAACTGCGAGTAGTCATTTGTTAATATGTGTATAACTGTCATTTTGCTTTTTGTTACATATTCTGACATCACACTCGGACTTCTTTAAAACTTCTTTATAACTGAGTTAAACAGTGCGTATTGATATGTGCCCCATTTCCATTTTTAAATTTTATGGATATTGAGCACGTGTATAAAATGTTCAGTTAGATAAAAGTTTATTTCAGTTTAGTTCAAATAAGTATTATAAGAAGTTGTATTCGAATAAGCTAGATATTCAGAAAAATACATTCATTACGATTTAATATATATATATATACATAAGAAGAATGAGCTTGATGACAGAAACAGTTTTAGGCCACCAATGTGTTTTCAGCTGGTCCCTTAGCAAAAATGTATACTAGCTCAGCGAGTGGCCGCCCAATAAACTCCATAACATACATATGAACCACAATTAAAACAAAACCACAAGACTAACAAATACTAGAGGCTCCCTCCTTGGGAAAGGCGCATAAAATGTTTATGTATAGAAACAAAACCACTGCAATATAAAAAAAAAGAAAGTTGTGGTATGATTGCCAATGAGACAACTGTATACAAGAGACCAAAATGACACAGACATTAACAACTATAGGTCACCTTTCAAGTTATTTTTGACAAATAAGGAGATAATGTAAGCATTCATGGTTTCACTAGTTAACGTCTCAGACCAAAAACTTTGGGATATTTATTAAATTGACATATAACAGTAGTTTATGGATTTTCAAATCTCATCAATAGATTAAAAAGTCATAACTAGGTAACAGACGGAAACTTAGGGAATCTTTTCCAAAACATAAGTATTTGGTTTCTTAAGGGTATATACATGTAACGAGAATTTCTCGGGTATTAAATATCTTTAATTGTGTTGATATTAAAACAAATCCTGATCAAAAATGAATTCGCCCGTCATTTTGATCATTAGCCGAATAGCTTAAATTACTTTTTGTGGTTTTTGTTTCTTCAAAGTCATTGTTGGCGTGTTTGACATGGATCATAATAACATACCTCCCCTAACATTTACTACACCTGAAAGTGTAACTTTTGAAAACAAAACAAAAAATAATTTAAGATAACTAAATGTTCCTTTCAAATAATATTTCTCTGTTTGGCTATTGCTTAAAAAACTCATTTTTTTTATCTTTTACCTTTACGCCCTTGTCAAAACAAACCCACGACACATCTATGCAGCACCACGACATGACATTTGGTCAAAATTGGTCATCTGTGATCGTCCTACGACAGTCGCACGATATTTATAGCATCGTGGCGCTGTCGTGTGTCGTAGGACGAAATTGGACATGCACTTTTTTTTATCTACAATGTTTTGCGTATCACTGTCTTGCGGCTGTCGTGAGAGTGTCATGCGATTAAAACATTGTTCTGGGTACCAAAATAAACCATTTTGATAAAATAAAAATCGTACGACTATCGCACGACGGTCGTAAGATAATCACACGACTGTTGCAAGACATTCGTAATACAGTTGCACGATTGTCTCACGAATTCCAAATTTCGTACGATGCTCCCACAACATTGATTGTCTGTCGTACGACAGTGGTACGTCCGTCATACAACATATTTTTGATTTATTAAAAGAATACAATTTGATCTTATGAGGATGTATGAGATGTGCTGTGTATTTACATAACAGGTATATATACATATGATAAGGACAATGTTACTTTGAGGTGATGTTAAGGTGGTATCTAACACTTCGAGGAAATAACTCTGTAAAACCAGCTAATTATTTTAATAACGTTATGTTGTTAAAACCAGTGTAATTTTTTTTTTAATAAATTGGTTGGTTCAAATATTTTGAAATTTTATATTTTTGTGAAAGGGTCAAAGTAAATACTTTGTCAAAATTTGATGATAATTAAACGAGCCAAATTAATTTTAGTGCAGGTGTTGGGTACCATCTTAAAAGAAGTTAGAGTTGTTCAATTTTCAGTTAAGATATTTCATTTACGTCCTTGTCAGATAAATAGGTCAAAACAATACTTATAATGAACAATCACTCCATTGTTTACTGCTTTGTTAGCGTGTACTAAGACATAAAGTGAAAGGAGTTCACTTTTTTTGTTTAAAAATTACTAATTGTCAAAACAATATCATTATACATAAATGATAAATATAATCAACTGAATAAAAAAAAAGCAGAAACAAATGAATTATCTCCCGATGTAAGTAAGATATAAGTAACATTGAAAATTTTTTTAGAAGTGTTTCTCTCTTCAACTTATCAATAGTCTTTAACATGTTTAAAAAGAATCTAAACTACAGATCAATAAATTTTAAAACAAAAACGAGTTAGCGGGCGAAGTTTTTAACAGCACAAAATGGACAAAACCATACTGAGAGGATTCGGAATATCAAACAAAACTCAAAAAAAGATCTGCAAGAATTTTCAGTATTGTAAATCACGTTATGATTTAATTTATTGATACCCTCATAAAGCCGAAAGGTGTACAGCTGTATAAACGTTCTGTTCAATCAAGATATCAAGCTGACAAACATTCACACCTTCTCGAATGTCTAGACATCATTCATATACATTTGGTTATAAAAAAAAGAAAAACCGCAGGATACTGATAACAAGTCTCTAAACATAGCATAGCTATGTTGAGATTAACAAAAAAAATGAATGGTTAAGTTAGAGAAACATTTGATTGAAAAAATAGAATGTTTCGGTATTTAGATTAATTCGATTTTTTGTATGGAAAAAAACATGAACAAAAGACAGATGATAACCAAGTTTATTTGCACTTTTGAACAGTAACGGCATTTACAAATATAGAAGGATTTCACTCTCCAAAATGTCAAGAAATATAACTGTTGCAAATTTATAGAAATCTTCCTCAAGCTGCCATTGACATTTACGAATATTTGATTGACTTTATGATTTCTGAAACAAACTTAAACGCGTTAAAAGAATCCATACAGTTAAAACCACGCCAGCCAGAAACACAAGATACCCAATTACAATCTTGAGTTCTGTTTTCGTGAATCAATTGTTCACCACTGATAAAAGCTTGGTGTCGGATATATTTTGTTAGAGTCATTAAAAGTAATATTATAAAATTCCTCCAAGACACCAAAAAAAAAATATTTCTACCAATATCTCTATCTTCGTCAAAATGAAATGAAATTTTCTTCCTACGCAGCACAGACTGTTATAGAATAATGTAAATGGATATAAAAAGCTTGTTTATAACTCCAGGTAATGAAGCACTTGATCAGATAATTCAAGTGAAACACATATCAAACAAGATTAATTTTTTATAACAAAGCAATTCCCTTGTTCCCGTTAAAGACAGAAGACAAGAAGTATAGAGATGTCAGAGATCTTTGGAAAAATTACCTTGTTGAAATTCTAGTCCTACTGTTGACAAACCGTTAAAAAACATCACGTTTGTATTAGTTTTTGTGCCATTTTAGTTATCGAGTATGAAATCGCATGATTAGTGATAAATTCTGGCAGAAAATTTTTGTCCTGTTGACGTAACCTGTATCTCCGTACCTTTGATAACTATTTACACAACTGGGTCGATGCCACTGCTGGTGGACGTTTCGTCAGACAGTCCAGTATTCAGCACTTCGGCATGAATATAAATACCGCATAGTCAGCTATAAAAGACCCCGAAATGACAAGATAAAACAATTCAAATGAGAAAACTCACAGGCTTACTTAGGTACAAAAAATGAATGAAAAACAATATGTAACACATACACAAACGACAACCACTGAATAACAGGCTCCTGACTTGGGACAGGCACATAATACATATTATATGTTAATTTTTATAAATTTCCGATTTACAAAACTTTTAATTTTTTGAAATACTTAGGATTTTCTTACCCAGGCATAGATTACCTTAGTCGTGTTAAATTATAATTCTGGTACCTTCAATGATATATGTTCCTTATGTCGTAACTACAATACCCTTCCCTTTCCACGAAAGTGACCTACCGAATTAGACTATTTACCGGGTTTTTAATAACATAAGTATTACGACGGGTGCCACATGTGGAGCAGGATCTGCTTACTCTTCCGGAGCATGTTGTCTCTTGTTAGCTATTATTTGTCTGTTTGCCTTATTGTTGTTTAGCCATGGCATTTTCAGTTTATTTTCAACCTATCAGTTTAGCAGTCCCTCTTCTATCTTTCTCCCCCTTTTTGATAGCTATTCATTTGTAATTTCTTCCTGAATTATATATATCCAAATTCGATTAATGAGATTTGAACTACATTAGGTTACTTATGTTTTTTTTTATCTTTAAAGTTGCGTTTTCTAATTTCCATTTGTCCAGTCAGAAGAAACTTGCTATACCCTATTGATTTACATCTATGGAACAGTTATACATGTTATATATAATGCATGACGATGTGTATGTTAGCATCAATCTCAGCCGTTAGTTTTTCGCTACGATACTCTCTGGAGGAGTGTAGCGTATCACAACATAATGAGACGGTGTTAACATTATATGGAATTCATTTACTTATAGCATACAGTCATATATCACCCAGCCTTTTGTTAAAGACAAAATGACTTTATAATATACAAGTTCAAGTAATGATCAAGTCATCTTAAGTAAAAACCTTTCAAGGGTATTAACTCCTAAGGAAAGGGAAATTAAGTTATGTAAGATCACCACTCGGTCAGAATTGAGTAAAAATTCTCGAAGATGTACCAAACAATTTGATAAAAGAGTTCATCTGTATCTTTTGATAACGGAGGACATGCACTCATAATGAAACCAGTGTTAAAATTAGGGATGATTTATGCTTACCATGATGATACACCACTATCGCTCTTTTTTGAATTCATGAGATTCGATCGGGTTTTGTCAGTTACTTGTATTGTCCATTTTTAATGTCAAGAGTGTATCTCTGCATATATGAATCACTACGTGATAAACCAGCTTACGTTTATCTAAAATGTCACTGCAACTTTTGGGAATTAAAAGTTGTGTTAACATTGCAAGTACACTTTGATGGGATATCATCTTACTAGAAAGTAAATAAAACAATAGGGAACGAGACAATGTGTCTCATGTCGTTAAACTTAGTATAGTGTTTCTCTTTTGAAACGAAAATAACTAAATTAGGACTATTTTCGTGTTTACATAAGATTATTCTAAAGTCAGTTCCCGTCGGTACTTTTTCGTAATCTTTTATATATAATATAGTGTTTCTCTTTTGAAACGTAAATAACTAAATTAGGACTATTTTCGTGTTTACATAAGATTAATTTAAAGTCAGTTCCCGTCGGTACTTTTACGTAATATACTAGGTATATTCTTGATAACTTAAAGCAAAAATACCATCATAAAATGAAATTACTTGGCTTATTTTACAATATATGGAGGCTGAAACTAGATGACTTCTGATACAAAGTTATGAAAACAGCCTTTGTAATCCTTTTTTAGTGCATACCTATTTTGTTTTCGTTAGTACATGAGAAGTACAAAAACTGCAGAAATATGAAATATTAATCAAATAAATAAATTATCATCTTTCAACTTTTCATGATGATTGTGAACGCATATTACCATATAAATGTGGTTTAGCAACACAGGCATAAATCATAAACAAGACTTTGAAATCCCTTTTGTCATGCATTAATTCCACTTTAGGTTTTAATCTAAAATTGTACTACGTTGTACTAAGTTGCATACATTTATTGAAATTTAGCAGATGAATGCAAATAAATCATATAGTTATTGCAATACAGCCTCCAAAACACATAGTAAGTCATAGGATGTTGCCATTGGTATGTAGAGAGTATACATATTGGTCTTTTTATTATTCATCTTCAATTAGTACGCGTCATTTTACTACCGTTGATATTTTTCAACATCCTTCAAGGCCGTATTTTACTCTATTTTACTAAAAAGGAATTGCTGTTCGTGCATTTTGTAAATGCAATTTAATTACAAATGTTTGTTGCTTCATTTTTCTATTTTCCATTGTACAAAACCAAAATTATTTTGATAAAAGATTTTTTTATTATGAATTACTTATGTTTATGATTACACCAATAATCAAGTTTTAAGATAGACGTTACCAAACACGTTCTGAAAGCGATGAAGAAATAAGCTCTTGATTAATTCCGTGCGTTGGAAACGATGTTTTGAATTTGCTTTCAGTAATATACAATATGGAGATGTGATATGATTTGCTATCGGACAACTATCCACCGAAGTTCAAATAAAGTGGTTGTAATCAATAATGGACAACCTCGCCGCCTTCAACAATAAGAACAAACATTACTGTATAGTCGGTTGTAAAAGGCTCCGACATGCTAAATTTCAAACAAAAAAGTTAAGGACTTATTTAAAGTCATATGAAACGAGTGACTTTCGAAAAAAAATGTTAATCAAATTCTTGAACCAATCTATGTATAAATCATAAACTTAGTATTATGTGCACGATTTTATCATTTTTAATTTTTAACGCATCAATACCGTATAAGCGTCAAACAAGTATTTTACTCGGTGTGTTATGATGTGAAAATGTGGCAGCTAATAAGTTTTAAAGCTGAAGTTTGCCAATTAACACTTAATAGACAATCAACAACGATGCATTTTAAAACCAGTTGTTGGAATGATACGGGTTATGTTCTTCTCATATACGTTATGATGGTATGATACTAAAACCCTAACGGGAGGAATTGCACTTGATTTTCAATTGATGAAAACACAATCTTTCAAACAGTTTAATTGAGGTCTTAGGCTGACATGTCAGTAACTGCGAGTAGTCATTTGTTAATATGTGTATAATTGTCATTTTGCTTTTTGTTACATATTCTGACATCACACTCGGACTTCTTTAAAATTCTTTATAACTGAGTTAAACAGTGCGTATTGATATGTGCCCCATTTCCATTTTGAAATTTTATGGATATTGAGGACGTGTATAAAATGTTCAGTTAGATAAAAGTTTATTTCAGTTTAGTTCAAATAAGTATTATAAGAAGTTGTATTCGCATAAGCTAGATATTCAGAAAAATACATTCATTACGATGTAATATATATATAAACATAAGAAGAATGAGCTTGATGACAGAAACAGTTTTAGGCCACCAATGTGTTTTCAGCTGGTCCCTTAGCAAAAATGTATACTAGCTCAGCGAGTGGCCGCCCAATAAACTCCAAAACATACATATGAACCACAATTAAAACAAAACCACAAGACTAACAAAGACTAGAGGCTCCCTCCTTGGGAAAGGCGCATAAAATGTTTATGTATAGAAACAAAACCACTGCAATATAAAAAAAAAAGAAGTTGTGGTATGATTGCCAATGAGACAACTGTATACAAGAGACCAAAATGACACAGACATTAACAACTATAGGTCACCATACGGCCTTCTTTCAAGTTATTTTTGACAAATAAGGAGATAATGTAAGCATTCATGGTTTCACTAGTTAACGTCTCAGACCAAAAACTTTGGGATATTTATTAAATTGACATATAACAGTAGTTAATGGATTTTCAAATCTCATCAATAGATTAAAAAGTCATAACTAGATAACAGACGGAAACTTAGGGAATATTTTCCAAAACATAAGTATTTGGTTTCTTAAGGGTACATAACGAGAATTTCTCGGGTATTCAATATCTTTAATCGTGTTGATATTAAAACAAATCCTGATCAAAAATGAATTCGCCCGTCATTTTGATCATTAGCCGAATAGCTTAAATTACTTTTTGTGGTTTTTGTTTCTTCGAAGTCATTGTTGGCGTGTTTGACATGGATCATAATAACATACCTCCCCTAACATTTACTACACCTGAAAGTGTAACTTTTGAAAACAAAACAAAAAATAATTTAAGATAACTAAATGTTCCTTTCAAATAATATTTCTCTGTTTGGCTATTGCTTAAAAAACTCATTTTTTTTTTTATCTTTACCTTTACGCCCTTGTCAAAACAAACTCACGACACATCTATGCAGCACAACGACATGACATTTGGTCAAAATTGGTCATCTGTGATCGTCCTACGACAGTGGCACGATATTTATAGCATCGTGGCGCTGTCGTGTGTCGTAGGACGAAATTGGACATGCACTTTTTTTGCTCTACAATTTTTTGCGTATCACTGTCTTGCGGCTGTCGTGAGAGTGTCATGCGATTAAAACATTGTCGTGGGTACCAAAATAAACCATTTTGATAAAATAAAAATCGTACGACTATCGCACGACGGTCGTAAGATAATCACACGACTGTTGCAAGAGATTCGTAATACAGTTGCACGATTGTCTCACGAATTCCAAATTTCGTACGATGCTCCCACAACATTGATTGTCTGTCGTACGACAGTGGTACGTCCGTCATACAACATATTTTCGATTTATTAAAAGAATACAATTTGGCGGGAATGAAGGTTTGGAAAACACATACAGTATGTCGTTTGAAAGGAATGGGTATTCCACCAGAACGATTACGCTTGGCCCTGCTAAATAGGCGCCTTGCCGGACTCTAACAAGAGTAACATATGGTCCTGTTAACGTTGATTCGAGCCCGTGAAAATCATAGAAACCAGTGAGACGCCCGACGTTGGTGGGTTAAGCCATAAATCGAACGGCGCCTGATGTTTGTGCAGTTGAGTACACTGAGGCAAGAGTTGGAGCTGGAATCTGCCAGTGATTTCTTAGGATTCTTGCGGATTTAGCCTGGCATGTTTCAAGACCTTTTGCTGAAATTCGCCCCTCGCATCGCGAACCCAATAAATCGGGCCTTTCTTATATACTACTAGTTCGGAGTCAAAAGGCGCGAGTGACCCACCACTATTGTGCGACAGTCGTACAACATTGGCACGACAGTAAAACGCGCCTCCAATGACATCAAAACCTGAAAATTAGCCCAAAATAACTCCCGATTGTCGTACGACTGTCGCACGACAGACTTGCGACAAACCCACGACAGTAAATTTACATTTTTTTTCTGTCGTGTACTCATGGTAGACATGTTGTAGCTGATGTGACCACTCGAAATATTTTTTTGACATTTTACACGACAGTGCCACGACAACTTATATATATATATATATATCTTCCACGACGGCTTTACTCATGTTACTTCTAAAAGAATACTATTTTTCGTACGAAAGAAAAGTGACGTGAATATAAGCAGATACCTTAAATTAAACTTCTGTGAATTAAGATATTAGAAAAAAAAATCTATTTTGGAAATCCATATATCTAATTTTACAAGGAAAATATCAAAATCAAATCTTCTTTTAGTAAAAGTCATCATTATTTTAATTTGAAATGTAATAATTGATAACACATTTCGAATAAAAACAATATAAAACAATCAAAGTGAATACCAATTTGTGTGCATGCAATTTTCGTAATACGGTAATTTCCTCTAGTTTCAAAACCAAAAGGCGACGTATAAATCATAACAAAAGTTGATACAATTATCGTAATATAGTTCCTCTTTCAATCGGTGCTAAGAAATCCAAAATCATTAAATTAGGAATACAGATACTATAGGAATCTTTACATTTTTCTGCAAACTTGACATTTATAGTTCCTATATTTTCGTATGTTTTCAATCAATTAACAATCTGACTTATATATAGTAAGGTTTAGTCCTTTACTTCTGTATTCACTTTGCAGCAATGTTCGTTCAGTAATGACTCATGACTTGGCATCAAAGAATACCAACAATATGCTGTAAGGTAGATACGGTGTCTTCCTCCATCTTGGATTTGGTAATACCAGAAAACAAGATATAGATCCTTAATAAAATGTGCAAATTTTGAGAGTAGTAGGAAATTTCATTTCGATATAGAAAATGACCTGTTTTAACATATTTATGGTTGTATTTTTACAAAAAACAGAAAACTTTTGTTTGAGTAAATTTTTTCCAACTTTGCCGCATAAGGGGAGGCAACTCAAATACAAGGGCAGAAAATTCAGACAAAGGTACTTTTACAATAGAATGTGTTAGGAATTTACCTATTTTATCATGTAGCAAGAAAACGGGTCCGGTGACCGCATTTTTTTCTTTCTATTAACTGAAAGCATACTATTAAAGTATCTTCTCATATGCTATCTCAAAATTCTATGGTGTAGTGTTCCCTTTATTGCAGAAAATTGAGTTTTCCATGCATAATTTATACAAAAATCTGTCAATTGTGAACACCGTGTAGGATATATAGATAAGCCCCGTGACCTATTCTTTTTATTCTTTTTTTTTAAAGCATGATACAAACTAAATTTTGGCAAATTATTCAAATATTCTATGGAATATAATTAAGACACCCCATCTACCTTAAATGAACTTATCTGAGTGAGATAATTGAATTACAAGTAAAACCTTACCAAAGTCATGAAAGTAGTGATATAAGGTTTTGTCAATGACGTCAGACAATTAAGTTATTTGATGTTCGTATCAAAGCGTATATTTAAGTATATAGAGATTTTTCACCACCAAGACTAGCAACACGTTAGCCGTAAGTCTTAATACAGTTTAGGCATTTATTTCAGTGACATACCATATAACAGCTCAGAGTCAAAATTCTTTAAATGTTCCTTCTGCACATGACATATAATCTATACACACTAGATATATATGAATTTCATGCATGCTCAAAAGCATTTATGATGTTTTGATCTGTTATTGTCTGTTGTTATATCGTCCTCATTTATTTTGTATTCATTACTATAACGTAATACTTAAGACTAGTTTTGTGAAATTCAATTTCTTAATTAAATGTTCTATAATTTCAATAATGTCTTCAATTTATTTAATGACAGAACACAAACAAAAATAAGTCTACATATAACCCGTCCGAATCCTTTCAGGTGGTACCTAACACTACAGGGAGATAACTCTGTAAAGTTTAATTAAGTTGTGTTGTAAAAGGAATATTAAGCTTCTCAATGATCAAAACGGGTGTTTGTCAAACTGCTATATAACCAGTGTAATTTTTCTGACAAAACGGTTGGTTCAAAATTTTTGAAATTTTTATATTTTACTTACTTTTACAAAATTTTATGAAAATTAAACGAGCCAAATTAATTTTAGTGCAAGTGTTGGGTACCACCTTAAATACTTATAATTGACATTGACTTGCTGTCTTTCAATTTGACTAAATGTCGGATTAAAATTTTTCTTTCACGATTTTGTTTTGACATAGAATATTGCTTTTGAGCAATGGACTCTGAATGATGCAGTTTTTCGGGCGACAGAGCGGCATTCTATTTATGATAACATTATTGGAATTTCCCCATATTTTTTACTATAGATTGATTTACGGAAATATAAATGAGTAAATTTGAATGGTGTATGTTCACATGGTGTATTTCACTGGCGACGTACTTCCGCTGTTCCTAAAATAATATAATTAATCTACGGACAAACTGTACTCAAGAAGACTATACATAAAATAAACAGCAGTATACCGCTGTTCAAAAGTCACAAATCTGTTGAGAGAAAACAAATCCGGGTTACAAATTAAAATCGAGGGAACCACATCAATTACAAGAGGGAAAAAACGAAACAACAGAAATACTGAAGTGCAAACATAAAACAAACGACAATGAAACATACAAAAAAATGAATTGTTTGAAAGCAACAGCCGTATTCCTGACCTGGTATAGTTCTGTTTAAGAAAATATGGTGGGTTGTACCTGGTATTGTGGCTAACCAAACCTCGCGCTGTATGGCAATGTTAAATATACCACAAAAATGACAACATTACATGACAGGAATACAGGAAAAAACAATGCAAGAACATTCAGCAAAGAAAAATATATTATTAAATAATATAATAGTATATTTCAACATTACTGTATAAACTTCAAAAATGTCAGGCCACTTCTGTTTGATAGTTTCTTATTTACAGAAATTGACTGTAGGCTAATGCTGACATTTAAAACCATTTGAATGGCTTTTTGTTTTCAAAATAGACTCAAATGCGACAGAGGGAAACCTTGCAGTTTCATCTCGTTAGCTACAAAATACACGTTATTAAATTACAATTAGATGGAATTTCGGAGCTCTTTGTTTCTTAGAATCGATTATTATTGTACCGAAACGCCTGTTTTCCAGGAATCCTCATGCACTTATTTAAGGAAAATCATTGAAGAGAGAAAAATATTCAATATCATTAGTGTACTCTCCTGAAATAAACAAAATAAATAAGATACTTTCAACCGTAGATGAACATATATACGTTAGGTGGTGGAATTATTCAGCTTAAGGCTAACAAGAACAAAAAAAGTCTGAACTATATTCAAAACGTCATACTTAAGTAATGATACGAAGAAAATCGTCACCTGGAACGTCATTTTTGAGATTCATATTTCAAACAATATATCTTTTTTAATTACTGGAGTTACTTCTTCATCCATGGCAATGTGAAAGCAAACGAAATGACGTTTTGGAGTTTTAATTTTTCCACTTCTTCAAATGTTGTTACATAGATAATATTATGAATGTCAATAAAATATTAATTGTAGAGTTGTTACAAATATTAATTTATTCAGATATTTATACTAACTTTATTCATAGTTAATTTCACTTAATATATTCCCTGTGTATTCAGCGGTAACTTTAGCAGGTGATGGAATGCTGTAAATCAAGTTTAATTAGTAAACAGCAATATCTACAATTAATTTGATCTTATGAGGATGTATGAGATGTGCTGTGTATTTACATAACAGGTATATATACATATGATAAGGACAATGTTACTTTGAGTTGATGTTAAGGTGGTATCTAACACTTCGGGGAAATAACTTTGTAAAACCAGCTAATTGTCTTAATAACGTTATGTTGTTAAAACCAGTGTAATTTTTTTTTAATAAATTGGTTGTTCAAATATTTTGAAATTTTTATATTTTTGTGAAAGGGTCAAAGTAAATACTTTGTCAAAATTTGATGATAATTAAACGAGCGAAAATTAATTTTAGTGCAGGTGTTGGGTACCATCTTAAAAGAAGTTAGAGTTGTTAAATTTTTAGTTAAGATATTTCATTTACGTCTTTGTCAGATAAATAGGTCAAAACAATACTTATAATGAACAATCACTCCATTGTTTACTGCTTTGTTAGCGTGTACTAAGACATAAAGTGAAAGGAGTTCACTTTTTTGTTTAAAAATTACTAATTGTCAAAACAATATCATTATACATAAATGATAAATATAATCAACTGAATAAAAAAAGGCAGAAACAAATGAATTATCTCCCGTGTTTTTTATATAAGTAACATTGAAAATTTGTTTAGAAGTGTTTCTCTCTTCAACTTATCAATAGTGTCTTTAACATGTTTAAAACGAATTTAAGTATTTTAAAAGAATTCGAAAAAATTGGTCATTTAAACTACAGATCAATAAATGTTGACAAAACCATACTGAGAGGATTCGGAATATCAAACAAAACTCAAAAAAAGATCTGCAAGAATTTTCAGTATTGTAAATTACGTTATGATTTAATTTATTGATACCCTCATAAAGCCGAAAAGTGTACAGCTGTATAAACGTTCTGTTCAATCAAGATATCAAGCTCATAAACATTCACACCTTCTCGAATGTCTAGACATCATTCATATACATTTGGTTATAAAAAAAGAAAAACCGCAGGATACTGATAACAAGTCTCTAAACATAGCATAGCTATGTTGAGATTAACAAAAAAAAATGAATATTTAAGTTAGAGAAACATTTGATTGAAAAAATAGAATGTTTCGGTATTTAGATTAATTTGATTTTTTGTATGGGAAAAAAAACATGAACAAAAGACAGATGATAACCAAGTTTATTTGCACTTTTGAACAGTAACGGTATTTACAAATATAGAATGATTTCACTCTCCAAAATGTCAAGAAATATAACTGTTGCAAATTTATAGAAATCTTCCTCAAGCTACCATTGGCATTTACGAATATTTGATTGGCTTTATGTTTTCTGAAACAAACTTAAACGCGTTAAAAGAATCCATACAGTTAAAATCACGCCAGCCAGAAACACAAGATATCCAATTACAATCTTGAGTTCTGTTTTCGTGAATCAATTGTTCACCACTGAAAAGCTTGGTGTCGGATATATGTTGTTAGAGTCATTAAAAGTAATATTATAAAATTCCTTCAAGACATCAAAAAAAAAATTATTCCTACCAATATCTCTATCTTCGTCAAAATAGAAATGAAATGAAATTTTCTTCCTACGCAGCACAGACTGTTATAGAATAATGTAAATGGATATAAAAAGCTTGTTTATAACTCCAGGTAATGAAGCACTTGATCAGATAGTTCAAGTGGAAACACATATCAAACAAGATTATTATTTTTATAATAAAGCAATTCCCATGTTCCCGTTAAAGACAGAAGACAAGAAGTATAGAGATGTCAGAGATCTTTGGAAAAATTACCTTGTTGAAATTCTAGTCCTACTGTTGACATAACTTTAAAAAAACATCACCTTTGTATTAGTTTTTGTGCCATTTTTGTTATCGAGTATGAATTCGCATGATAAGTGATAAATTCTGGCAGAAAATTCTTGTCATGTTGACGTAACCTGTATCTCCGTACCTTTGATAACTATTTCCACAACTGGGTCGATGCCACTGCTGGTGGTCGTTTCGTCAGCCAGTCCAGTATTCAGCACTTCGGCATGAATATAAATTATATGTAAAAAAAGAAGATGTGGTATGATTGCAAATGATGCAACTGTCCACAAGAGACCAAAATGACACAGAAATTAACAACTATATGTCACCGTACTGCCTTCAACAATAAGCAAAACCCATACCGCATAGTGTAAAAGACCCCGAAATGACAATATAAAACAATTCAAATGAGAAAACTCACGGGCTTATTTAGGTACAAAAAATGAACGAAAAACAATATGTAACACATACACAAACGCCAACCACTGAATAACAGGCTCCTGACTTGGGACAGGCACATAATACATATCATATGTTAATTTTTATAAATTTCCTATTTACAAAACTTTTAATTTTTTGAAATACTTAGGATTTTCTGACCCAGGCATAGATTACCTTAGTCGTGTTAAATTATAATTCTGGTACCTTCAATGATATATGTTCCTTATGTCGTAACTACAATACCCTTCCCTTTCCACGACTATTTACCGGGTTTTTAATAACATAAGTATTACGACGGGTGCCACATGTGGAGCAGGATCTGCTTACTCTTCCGGAGCATGTTGTCTCTTGTTAGCTATTATTTGTCTGTTTGCCTTATTGTTGTTTAGCTATGGCATTTTCAGTTTATTTTCAACCTATGAGTTAAGCTGTCCCTCTTCTATCTTTCTCCCCCTTTTTGATAGCTATTCATTTGTAATTTCTTCCTGAATTATATATATCCAAATTCGATTAATGAGATTTGAACTACGTTAGGTTACTTTTCCTCTAATTTTTTTTTTTATCTTTAAAGTTGCGTTTTATAATTTCCATTTTTCCAGTAAGAACAAACTTGCTATACCCTATTGATTTACATCTATGGAACAGTTATACATGTTATATATAATGCATGACGATGTGTATGTTAGCATCAATCTCAGCCGTTATTTTTTCGCTACGATACTCTCTGGAGGAGTGTAGCATATCACAACATAATGAGACGGTGTTAACATTATATGGAATTCATTTACTTATAACATACAGTCATATATCACCCAGCCTTTAGTTAAAGACAAAATGACTTTATAATATACAAGTTCAAGTAATGATCAAGTCATCTTAAGTGAAGACCTTTCAAGGGTATTAACTCCTAAGGAAAGGGAAATTAAGTGATGTAAGATCACCACTCGGTCAGAATTGAGTAAAAATTCTAGAAGATGTAGCAAACAATTTGATAAAAGAGTTCATCTGTATCTTTTGATAACGGAGGACATGCACTCATATTTAAACCAGTGTTAAAATTAGGGATAATTCATGCTTACCCTGATGATACACCGCTATCGCTCTTTTTTGAATTCATGAGATTCGATTGGGTTTTGTCAGTTACTTGTATTGTCCATTTTTAATGTCAAGAGTGTATCTCTGCATATATAAATCACTACGTGATAAACCAGCTTACGTTCATCTAAAATGTCACTGCAACTTCTGGGAATTAAAAGTTGCGTTAACATTGCAAGTACACTTTGATGGGATATCATCTTACTAGAAAGTAAATAAAACAATAGGGAACGAGACAATGTCTCTTGTGTCGTTAAACTTAGTATAGTGTTTCTCTTTTGAAACGGAAATAACTAAATTAGGACTATTTTCGTGTTTACATAAGATTATTTTAAAGTCAGTTCCCGTCGGTACTTTTTCGTAATCTTCTATATATAATATAGTGTTTCTCGTTTGAAACGGAAATAACTAAATTAGGACTATTTTCGTGTTTACATAAGATTATTTTAAAGTCAGTTCCCGTCGGTACTTTTTCGTAATCTTCTATATATAATATAGTGTTTCTCGTTTGAAACGGAAATAACTAAATTAGGACTATTTTCGTGTTTACATAAGATTAATTTAAAGTCAGTTCCCGTCGGTACTTTTACGTAATATACTAGGTATATTCTTGATAACTTAAAGCAAAAATATCATCATGAAATGAAATTACTTGGCTTATTTCACAATATGTGGAGGCTGAAACTAGATGGCTGCTGATACAAAGTTATGAAAACATGTAATCCTTTTTTAGGAAATACCTATTTTGTTTTGTTTAGTACATGAGAACTACAAAAACTACAGAAATATGAAATATTAATCAAATAAATTATAATTATCATCTTTTAACTTTTCATTCTGATTGTGAAAGCATATTACCATATACATGTGGTTTAGCAACAAAGGCATCAATCATAAACAGGAATTTGAAATTCCTTTTGTCATGCATTAATTCCACTTTAGGTTTTAATCTAAATGTGTACTACGTTGTACTAAGTTGCATACATTTATTGAAATTTAGCAGATGAATGCAAATAAATAATAGAGTTATTTCAATACAGCCTACAAAACACATTGTTAGTCATGGGTTTTTACCATTGATATGTAGAGAGTACACATATTGGTCTTTTTATTAATCTTTTGTTTTGCAATCAGAACGTGTCATTTTACTACCGTTGATATTTTTCAACATCCTTCAAGGCCGTATTTTATTCTACTTTAATAAAAAGAATTGCTGTGCATGCATTTTGTAAATGCAATTTAATTACAAATGTGTGTTGCTTGATTTTTCTACTTTCCATTGTACAAAACCAAAATTATTTTAATAAAAGATTTTTTTATTATGAATTTCTTAAGTTTATGATTACACCAAGAATCAAGTTTTAAGACAGAAGTTACGAAACACGTTCTGAAAGCGATGAAAAAATAAGCTCTTGATTAATTCCGTGCGTTGGAAACGATGTTTTGAATTTACTTTCAGTAATATACAATATGGAGATGTGGTATGATTTGCTATGGGACAACTATCCACCAAAGTTCAAATAAAGTGGTTTTAATCAATAATGGACAACCTCGCCGCCTTCAACAATAAGAAAAACATTACCGTATAGTCGGTTGTTAAAGGCTCCGACATGCTAAATTTCAAACAAAAAAGTATAGACTTATTTGAAGTCATATGAAACGAGTGACTTGCGAAATGTTAATCAAATTCTTGAACCAATCTATGTATAAACCATAAACTTAGTATTATGTGCACGATTTTATCATTTTTAATTTTTAACGCATCAATACCGTATCTATATAAGCGTCAAACAAGTATTTTACTCGATGTGTTATGATGTGAAAATTGGCAGCTAATAAGTTTAAAAGCTAAAGTTTGCCAATTAACACTTAATAGACAATCAACAACGAAGCATTCTAAAACCAGTTGTTGGAATGATACGGGTTATGTTCTTCTCATATACATTATGATGGTATGATACTAAACCCCTAACGGGAGGGATTGCACTTGATTTTCAATTGATGAAAACACAATCTTTCAAACAGTTTAATGGAGGTCTTAGGCTGGCATGTCAGTAACTGCGAGTAGTCCTTTGTTAATATGTGTATAATTGTCATTTTGCATTTTGTTACATATTCTGACATCACACTCGGACTTCTTTAAAACTTCTTTAAAACTGAGTTAATAAGTGCGTATTGAAATGTGCCCCATTTTCATTTTCAATTTTATGGATATTGAACACGTGTATAAAATGTTCCGTTAAATAAAAGTTTATTTCAGTGACGGGTTAATGCGTATTGCGGTCATCGGATTTTCAAAAAAAAGATAAAAGTCACCTGAGTTCACTTCATATGGGAAACATGTCGGCAAATTATTGTCTGGGAAGCCAATAATTCAAAAAAAAATCTTTTAAATTTGGACAAATTATAGAGTAAATGTCCATAAGTTTTATGATTAATCTAACCATTTAGTTATAGAAATATATGCATCATTTCTTTTAATTTGAAGTTTCATATGACTTCAAAACAAACAAAATTTACGAGAAACAAATAGACAAGAAGCAGCAACCGCTACTGAACCACCGGCTACTGACTTATGACAAACACATAAAGAATGTGATATGTAATACATCTGTGTGACTGATAAACCTCCCAAAACCTGGGGACGGCACAGTGTTGTAACAGTACAACATAAAAAAATCTCGGGGTATTTTATAGTAGACTATGCGGTATGGGCTTGACTCATTGTTGAAGGCCGTACGGTTACCAATAGTTGTTAATTATGTGTCATGTTGGTCTCCTGTCTCATTGGCAATCATACCACATCTTCTTTCTTATCAAGTATCAATTGGTTAAATTCAAAATATTGCTTCACTGAATTCTTATATTTAAACTTCAGAGATGCGTTTATACGTTGAATCGTTAAGAGATAAATGATAAAAAAAAAAGAATATGAATAAAACAAACATATGCGTGTAACATGTCTTAGATCCAATTTTCCTCACGGAAATGGATCATATGTTTTTAAATAGGATTCTTCTTTATTGATCGATGAATGTCAATAATGTATGACTTTTGATAAGTCGTCCTCGTGCACAGACTTTAATAAACATAACCGATGGTCGTTTAAATCGTGTTATCATTGTACAAACTGATATTTCATTTAATCATATAAAAAATTGGCATTTACTTGCTTTTTCAACAAATAATTCAATGTTTTATTGGAAAGAGCACAATAGAGGCGTGATCCAAATACAGACAATAATAATTTAAAAACAAGATATAAATGAAATATAGATGCATATAACAACAAGTCATAAGTATATTCTATGAATACCATCACATTCAAAACTCATTTTGATACCATACATATAAACAGCACGTTTGTTAAAAATTTTCATAATTTTACTTAAAACACACAGTCACCTATATAAGATATATGTGTATATGCACAAACTGCCATGAAGGATTATTATCTGATGAAACAGTAAATAATAAAGATATATCAGAAGGATATATCAAACTAATTAGTCGAAATAATTGACATCGCCATGGTTGTAAAATACAAACAGTAAAATAACAGTTCACAAAACCAAACATAGAAACATAAATGATGAGCGACACGACCCCTCCCCCCCCCCTCAAAAAAAAAGAAGAGAAAACAACCGGGATAGATCACAGGTGATCTGTAATGGTAAAAAGAACCTCCTCCACATTTGGCACCTGTCGTGTTCCTCTAATGCTGTGTTATAGTATTGCCGTTTATTAATAACAATCCAAAATTCATTCGAACTAAACATTGTGCGTCGTAGTTTGTGATTTGAAAAACAAACATTAAATCGATAGATTGAACGGTTTCATACAATAAAACAAGAATTGTCCATATTACATGGATTATCTACACGCACTATCATTTTCTATGTTAAGTTGATCGTGAAATTGGGATAAAAATACTAACTTGGCATTAAAATTAGAACGATGATATTATAGGGGTTTCCGGTTGATTGGAATTCAACTTCATCAAAAACTACCTCGACCAAAATCTTAACCTGAAGCGGGACAGACGGACGGACGGACGGACGGACGAACGAACGAACAAGGAAACATAATGTCCCTCTACTGTAGTTGGGCATAAAAACGGTATACGAAGAGATACAAGTAACTCCAAAAGGGTCCAATAATTAATCGATTATACACGGTAAATGGTCAAACTATCATCAATATTTGACATAACGGGAGAAAAACCTTCCCGGTATTAGCGAAACAACAAAATTCTACGCCGGTCCAACATTAAACAAACCAGAACAAAATCATTTTTAAGTACGTTATAATTCTGCATGATTAAACCATTGTCGTGACTTAAAAGTCATCTTCGTCCCCTGTGATGCATGTTCTATTATTTGTATTATTTTGGTGTTATAAAGTCCATTCTGTTTTACCTTAAAATAGTTTTTCATGTACCGCTTTGGTCCTCCCCTTTTCCATGCACCGACTTGGGCGTCGCCGTGGTAAGAAATGCATGTATGTGTGCCCCAACAAAACTATATCATCACAATTATATAGTCCTTACAAAATCAACATGATCTGACGGTTGATTTGTCATTCGACCGGGGAACTAGAAATTCTTTAGTGTATACCTTTTTTTACGTTTTTTAAAACGTGTTTATGATCTTAAAGCTTTTGGTTATGCAAAATAACATTAATATTTTTGGATTATCTTTTTGACATGTTTTGTTTTGTTTTTCGGTAACGGGAATAAATATATAAAAGGAAAAGAATATTCTGTAACATCAAAAATCATTAAAGAAATGGTTCAAACTTAGACATTTAGAAAAATTAGAACAGTACTTAAATCACATCATGGTCTCATCCTGTAGTTAAAGACTGAAGAACAACAGCCATTATAAAAAAAACCGCTATTAAAACCGTTAGGCATGGGAGATGAGATACAATTCTAAAACAAATGAAATGACCATACTCTGAAGAAAAAAGTAATTGATTTAAACGCATGCCGATGACAAATCAACAAATATTCTTAAAAAAAGGATCAGTTCCCTAAAATGGAATAATAAGTCATATATGAAATGTTTTATGCAATTTTCTGAAGTGTTTTTTGACAAACTATTATTTTAAAAATACACATAATATTACAACCTCGAGATTAAAAGATGATCAAAAATATTTTTCAAATCTAATGAATGTAAAACTATTCTTGAACAACAATACCCTTTTAATTTAAAAACAAAATCAACAGACATTTCTTATGATACTACCCGTCTGCCCGATAGATCAATAACCATTTTGAACTAAACTATAGGTCAAACCCTTATAATTGAGAGTTCATTTACAATGCGTCTTCCCACAAACATGTTTATGAAAAGAAAAATAAGAAACCATGTAATTCAACTTATTTGATGAGGTTAGAGATTTGAAGGAAAGATCGACTCGCTTATTATAGATAATTCTTAGGATGATTTTAAA
The DNA here is from genome assembly GCF_965363235.1 of Mytilus galloprovincialis. Lineage (NCBI taxonomy): Eukaryota > Metazoa > Mollusca > Bivalvia > Mytilida > Mytilidae > Mytilus > Mytilus galloprovincialis. The sequence continues at coordinate 17,457,979 of NC_134846.1, forward strand.
TATGTTATCATGATACCTAAGAGGATGATGTGGCTTCTTCCGCTTTTTTGTCATCACGAATTCACAGGAAGCTTTGAAACCTTAATAAGATTCCTTTCTCTGTATCATCCTAAAATGGCAGCAGATGGCAATTGTATGACTTCTGCTGATATCTTGAAGACTTATCACAGAGAAATTATACACCAATAATGTAATGTGCTAATTTTTGCTATTGCGTAGATTATTGTCAGCAGTTATCAAATTCCCACAGCAGACGACATCTTATTCTCAGCAGCAGACGACATCTAATTGTCAGCAGAAGACAACATTCAAAAGAAAAGAAACCTTTGGTAATTCTGTTTTATGTGAGAACTGTAAAGTAAACTGCTTTAATTTTACTTTCCCACCATGACTTATTATCATTTGATTTTACTCTAAGATATAACATATGTGTTCAGTGTGAAATTACCGATCTTCAGGCTTTTTTGTTATTTCTAAATACAGCTGAAAGGAAAGCTGTTATGAGGCCATACATTTTAACAAGTAATTAACCGAATAAAGTCAAAATACAACAAATGTGCAAGCTTTCATAGAAAGTAAAAGAAAAACTGACAATATCGTGACAAAAACTGAAAAAAAAATGATAAAAATTAAGACAAAAAAAGCTTTTCGTGTTAGACGATCCATGGAAAACAAATCAAATCAGAAATCTGAGATAAGTCAAGCTGCTTTCGAACTTAAAGGCAAATCCACACTTGACAACACTACTGATACATTTTATTACTACCACTGGGTAGATGCCTCTGCTGGTGGACCATTAGTCCCCGAGGGTATCACCAGCCCAGTAGCCAGTACTTCGGTACTGGGTAGCCAGTACTTCGGTACTGGCATGAAAATACGGATTTTTTGTGTTATTCAAATTTGCTGTTACAAAATATTAGAAATTATTTAAAATTAAGGAATGTATCTCCCTTATGCAAAGCTCTGATTCCTTTCATGAATTTGACTATACTTTTTGGACCTTTTGGATTATAGCTCTTCATCTTTTATATAAGCTTTGGATTTCAAATATTTTGGCCACGAGCATCACTGAAGGGACATATTGTGTCGAAATGCGCATCTGGTGCAACAAAATTAGTACCGTTGATTTTATTACATGAGAAATCAACCAATTGGTCAATTCTTTTGTTCTGATAGTTTTTTTTATATTCCCCGTCGATAAATGTAGAAGAAAAAAGAAACTAAAGATCCAACAAACCAAGCCAAAAGTTGACCTTAAATGAAGTTATCGTTCTTCTTTTTTTTTAGTCATATGGCTATTGTCGTTGTTTTTTTTTATAGTGTTCAATTCTGGATTTCAAATGTTTAATTTTGACCGTTTATGGTATAGATAAATCCAGAAAAAAACGCTTCAGACGCATGTAATATATAAAAGAGGGGCGAGAGATAACAGGGGAATATTCAAACTAATATCTCGAAAATAACACTATGGGTAAAAAACAAAAGGATCGATAGACAATAGACAACCAAATATACACAAAACACAACAGAGAGATCTAAAGACTGATCAACACGAACCCCAACCAAGGAGAAGGGATCTTAGTTGCTCCAGAAGGGTTAGCAGATCATATTCAACAGGTGGCAACCGTCGTGTTGCTCATGTTATGACAAACCTGGTAATATGTCTAATTTTGTAGGTCACATTTGGGAAAGGGTAGTGTTATTTTCATTTATCATAAATTTAATCAAATGGCTATTTGATGGCTGGGAGCTGCATTCAAACTATCAATTCAATACATTATTCAATGGTTGGATTTGAATCTCCCAAAAGCGTTCTGTTTTTCTGTTAACCAAAGTAAGTGTTATCGTAATTTCTGGATTTTCCCTTGGTAATGTAAGGAACTTGATGTATTACTAGTATGTTCAAACAACCAAAAAAATAATAATAGTGTTATTCTAATTATGTGCAGGAAGATCAAGGTGAGACGTTATTCACTTTTTATTTTGAATTTCTACCTTTTCACAATTTGACGAATTTTTAACGGAACATCTGTCGGCGAATAAGAAAACGATGAGAATAAACAATTATATTTTCTGAAATTATGATACAATAAAAGATTTCCATTATCAAAAGAGTATACATTCACACGTTTTATAATGAAAATAAGTCATTGAGTTATGTTAAACTTATTCACCTTCTTTGCTCACTTCATATGTCCTCTATCTTCTATTTTAATATAAATGAACTATATATGTATTTATATTGAAACATAGAAACAAAGAACAACAGTTTACCTTTTGTGTTTAACTATTGTCACAATATGGTACTTTTAACAGCATTAAAGCTACAGAAAATTGTTTTAAGTGGTTGTTACAAGAAGATGTATGCCCTACATGTAACATTATTCTGAATTCAAGACAACTAATCATTGTTTTATCTAATCCATGTTTCAAAAGTCATATTAGATGAAAAACAACGAATCCCAAGTTGCATGCCTGGTTGACTCTTTCAATGATCGAACAGACGACATTACAAGAAGCAGTTACAAACATTGATTCCAACTATGTGATTTATGATTTGTTACGTTGCGAGGATGTGTTTTTCAACAGAATGTCGGAATTATAATGGGAACCAATTGTGCCCCTCTTCTTGCCGACTTGCTTCTTTAATATTATGAGGCTGACTTCATACAGGAACTTCTCAGGAAGAAAGATAAAAAGTTAGCAATATATCCTTTAACTTTACGTTCCGCTATAAATGATGTTCTCTCACTAAATAATACAAACTATGGTGACTATGTTCAACGAATCTATCCCATCGAACAAGAAATAAAGAATACTAGAGATACAATAAAGTCTGCCTCATATCTTGACTTGCATCTAGAAATTTACAATGAGGGTCGGTTGAAAACAAAACTTTCCCAATTGTGAACTTTTTAATTTCTATGTAGTTATTGCAGCAGCACCTGCATACGGAGTATATATCTCCCAATTGATACAATATTCCCGGGTTTGTATTTCCTATCATGATTTCCTTGATAACGGATTGCTACTCACAAGGAAACTATTAAGCTGGGGTCAAACATTCACGATATTTGCTGCCGTCCTTGACAGGACCATTCCCGATTAAAATTTGTCAAAAGTCTGATCAAGATCCTGTGAATCGTGGATGGAAATTCGATTTGTATCTTTCACCAGGTAAAATTCGACCGAGTCTGTCACGACTGCGTCCCGATTCTATCGAATGTAACCCGACAGAGATCAGATAGTGACAAGACAGTGAAGCGACGCTGACGGAAGTTATCAGTTCGAAAACTGTCGGCATAATCGGGATGATCAGGTACTGTCGGAACGTAATCCTATCACGGTCCGCTCTATCGCATTGCAAACGGCTTTATCTGGTCTCAGTCGTATTGTATTTTGTTATTGTCGGGACTTCTCCAGATCATTCCTGTTCCACAGGACACCGTCCCGAATACACAGAACATTGTTAGGAATTCGACCCGATACAGCAGAATCTGTCACGACATAGGCACGATTGTAATCCGACTAGACAAAATCGGCTGAGTTTCCCCGAATGTTACGGGACGCACCTAACTGTGGGGGTGCTTTGCCGAACTATTCGGACCATTCCCGACCAGTAGGAATCTGTTACGAACTTAAACGACTGCGTTCAGACATTAATAGGACATTCCAGATAATTGAGGATACTAATCCGACTTTTTCACTTTTCGTGTCGTATCGCTGTCTGATCTCAAACGGGAGCAATAATCGGCAATGTGTGAACTCCGCATTAAACCAAGAGTTCCAAATGGTGGAGTTGAAATCATCCCTTTGTTAAATATTACGGACGCCATAACGAGTTGGTTGACCGTTATTGAATAACCGTTTCACAGATGATAGCGGATATGTTCCTTATGTCGTTGCTACAATGCCCTTCCCTTTTCACGAATGTGACCTACTGAATAAGACTATTTACCGGATGTGTAGGAACATAAGAAACACGATGGGTGCCACATGTGGAGCAAGTTCTTTTTACCCTACTTGAGCACTCAGTTTTTGGTGGAGTTCGTGTTGCTTAGTCTTTAGTTTTGTATGTTGTGTCTTCTGTACTATTATTTGTCTGTTTGTCTTTTTATTTTTAGCCATGGCGTTGTCGGTTTATTTTCAATCTATGAGTTTGACTGGTTTCTTTAGTCCCTCTCTTATGAGAATTATATATAAGACGTGTAACGGTACTTATTATCCAACATTCATGTATTTAGTGATGATGTTGTTTTGGTAATTCTGATCGGATATTCTCAAAGTCTTATCGTTTTTAATTGTAATTCTGCCCCTTTTTATTTTCTAGTCGTATGTAAAAGTAATGATAAGAAATCACCAAGTTCATTACTAAAGTTTGAGTTTTAAGGTAGTACCCAATACCTTCGCTAAAATTAATTTGGCTCGTTTAATTTTCATAAAATTTTGGCAAAGTATTAACTTTGACCCTTTGACAAAAATATCAAAATTTCAAAAAATTTGAACCAACCATTTCATCACAAAAATTACACTGGTTATATAGCAGTTTGACAAACACTAATTTTGATCATTGAGAAGCTTAATATTGCTTCACAACGCAACGTTATTAAAACGTTTGGCTGATTTTACAGAGTTATCTCCCTGTAGTGTTAGGTACCACCTTAAGTACTATATGTACACATTTTATTATTTTTACAGTTTGATTTAAAAAAAAATACCAACATAAATAGATAAAACAATCAATTATCTAATTACTAACAAAATTCTATATCAATATTCTTGTAATTGTTATAAAATATATCAAATGACATAGTTACAAACCTGATCTTGAACAGTATCATTTTTTTGTGACGTCACTTTTGTGGCAGACAGTTCGTGGTTCTGTTATGCTTTTTTATGTGCTGTCCAATGTTGTTTTACGTGTTCGTTTTTATTCTGTGGTAAGCATGTCGAAATTTACTATCGTATTATACACTTTATCTGTCCTGAATGTGCTTTCATTTATTTGTACTGTATTCCTGTCATGTAATGGTGCTATTTTAGTGTTATGTTTAACATTGCCATAAAAGTGCAAGGTTTGGCTAGCTACAAAACCAGGTTCAACCCACAATTTTTCTTAAAATGTCCTTTGCAAAGTCAGGAAAATGTCAGTTATTATCTTATAGTTCGTTTCTGTATGTGTTGCATTGTCGTTTGTTTTTTTGTTCACTTCAGTGTTTCTGTGGTTTCGTTGATTTCCTTTTATAGTTGATGTGTTTCCCTCGGTTTTAGTTTGTGACCCGGATTTGTTTTTGTCTCAATCGATTTATGACTTTCGAACAACTATACTTTTGTTCCCTTTATTTAGCACCGAAATGTTCTATGCTGACGTCACGCACATATTACGATCCAATTTATCAGCCTGGTATCATTGATGGTTTTAAAAAAATGGATCAGACTTTAAATTATGCTTATTTGAGAATACAATCAAATTGAGAGCGTACATTTAGTGAACCTTACCTCGAATGTGTTGAAATCTATAATCATGGAAATTGCAAGATTTGTCACTTGAAATTAGTTAAAGAAAGGAACCATGGAAATATGTTATGGCAATGGAAGAATCAAGTTTTTTCAATGGTGCTTACTACACGTAGATCTGGTGTTGGCTGTGTATATCACCTGGTTTTGCTGGGGTTTTTTTTAAACTTCAAATTTATGAAAAGCATAAAACTTATGGGTGTGGAATCGCTTGGTATGTATCGTGTATCGTGTTTCTTGTGGTTAGTACTTCGCTTTAGGGTTAGTAATGAAAGGCGTTGTGTTCATATCAAATTGTATTAAAGTTATGAGACGTTGCGCACAAGGCAACGTTACGTAAACAATAGGCAACGTAAACAATAGGTAACGTTAGTGACGTTAGTAACTTAGTAAATGTACAGCGGCTAATACTTGACACTGGGGGCGCCGAAAAGTGAAAATAAATCTAAAATTATGAAAAAGAAATTAACATACAAAGTGTGAAATATTAACTAACTATTTAAAGTCCATGTAATAATATAGAAATTGTTAAACTGTCTATTCACTATGATCATTATCAAAATTACGGCGCACTTGATACCAGTAAGTATATTGTCATGAAAATATTAAGTCCATGTTTGAATCTTTAGCTTGGCTTCAGTTTTACTCGGTGCTCTGTCTCCGTGGATTTTCATCATTCCTTGTTCCCTGCTAAATGTGTGAATCCTACCATTGTTCTTCATTGTGTTGCTTTTTGAATGATACGTCTCAAAATAGTCTTTGTTAAATTTCATTGAATTGTCAGATACTTCTCCCATTGATTCGATTTTCCCAAAACGTTTCAAATCGACTTCTTCGATCTTGTGTTGTAACATGAAAGATGAGGATGTGGGTCCAGCTGAGTCTTTCATTGGTCCAGAAAGTATGTATCCAAGTTTTGATTCAACTGCGGTCGGGCCTGGTCCACGGATAACTGTGTCTTCTACGATATCCCAGTAGTAATCAGAACCTATTAAAAATGAAATCCTGAATTTATCCATGTCGCTTACAGGGTGCGCTAATCTAAGTCCACTGAGGTAAGGCAGATTAGCAGCATTGTATGGCATGCGATTGTGTAACGGGGCTGCGATAGTAGGGACAATAAATACTTCCATTGGTATTTTCTTCCCATTCTGAGTTTGTAAATCTATTACGGCAATGTCCAAATATCGTATATTTCTGTTTTCATCTCCAAATGCTGCTAGGCTAACTGTCGAGGTTCCATTCGGTTTTAATTGCAATTCAGCGGCTAATTCCTTGCTAATAAACGACTTCTGAGATCCTTCATCTAAAAGAATATTAGCGGTAGCTGACCTGTCATCTACCCAAACTGGTGAAATGGCTGTCTTTAATAAAATGTCTGTCCTTGGTTTAATGTTCAATGTCGACGTGTAACATGTTAATGCATCATTTTCGCTCTCTACTGTACTTACTATGGTGTTTTGCGGTAAAGATTTTGCTGTACTTACGCTTACGCTTTCCTTTTCTTGATTCTTATTACTGTCACAAAGACTAGTGTGGTGCTTGTTATCACATTTTCTGCATCTAAAACGCGAGCGGCATTCTGAAACTTTATGACTTCCAAAGCAACTGTAACATACTTTTTTCTGTTCAATGATAGCTAAGCGGCTCTCTCTGTCTACAACACTGGTACATTCGACTGACGAATGCGATTGTTTGCAATAAATACAGGTTTTGGGTTTGAACTGATTTATTACATATTGAGGTCTTGCAGTGATTTTGGGTTCAACTGTTGTGTGAAATGACGCTGTGGGTGTGAAACTGTCTAATTTATCTGAATTACCAGTTTCCTGTACGTACATCTCTTTGCCGATTGCTTCTCTAAGGGACCTTATATCCCAATTCCGTTTTCCGTGTTCTCTGGTCATGAGTTTTTTCATTTCGTCGGGCAACTTTCCAAATATGATTGGTACTAAAAGTGATCCGAATGTGTCTTGCGATTGTCCGAGCGACTCTAATCCCCTTATGCACGATTCCATTTTATCGTAAAATACTCTTATGCTGTGCGGCGTAAGTGACGGATGCGTAAGTTCAAGTAGATTCTGCATGTATGCGTTTATAATGGTTTGTGTCTGTCCATACCTCTCCTTTAACAATATGATTGCGTGTTCATAGTTGGCGTTTGATAGAGATAAACCGGATATGCATTGTGCGGCTTCACTGTGTACCTGAGATTTGAGATAGCTGAACTTTTGTATATTTGTCAAAGAGGGATGTGATGAATGGTTGTCTCAAACGATTCCCAAAATGTCTGCCATGTTAATATATCTCCCGTAAAGTTCGGTAAATCAAGCTTAGGTAGTTTGTGATAGAAGTTTGTTGCTGTTGTTGGGTTTGCATTCGTATAAACGGAGCTATTATCTACGGTATATACATTTTCTGAATGGTTTGAATTATGATTTGCAATACTTGTTGAAGGAAAATTTGATGAATCAAGTGTATTGGCTATTGGAACATAAGTTGTTTCACTCACCGTTTGCTGAAATGGGGTTGTTTTGTTTCCAGAAACTATGTCCTTGAATCGGCGAATGGCGACTTCCATATTCATTGCATAATCGTCCGCGTCAAGAATTTCTTGTTCCATGTCTTCTAATTCGGTTCCATCTAAGATCTGTGAGTCTAAAGAATCAAGCAGGTTCCCCTTCTTTGTAAGGTTGTCTGCGGCAGCCGAAAGTTCTTCATGTCCAATATCATCTTGTGAAATTCTTTCCTTCGTTCTTTTAATTAATCTTGTAACTGCACTACGGTGACCACCACGAATTGCTTTTAATTTCTCCATGGGTCACGGCACCAATATCGTGTATCGTGTTTCTTGTGGTTAGTACTTCGCTTTAGGGTTAGTAATGAAAGGCGTTGTGATCATATCAAATTGTATTCAAGTTATGAGACGTTGCGCACAAGGCAACGTTACGTAAACAATAGGCAACGTAAACAATAGATAACGTTAGTGACGTTAGTAACTTAGTAAATGTACAGCGGCTAATACTTGACAGTATGTGCATACCATGTTGCTCAGTTTTTAGTTTTCTGAATTGTGTTTTTTTATACTGTTGTTAGTTAGTTTGTCCTTTCATTATTTGCCAGGGCGTATTTAGTTTATTTCCAACTTATGAGTTTGGATGTCCCGTTTGCATCTTTCGTCGTTCTATCAAAAGAAAAATAACGAAAATACCAAACTCTGATGCAGTTAAAAACGGAGAATCCCTAACCAACCGACAAAATCAAAAGCACAAACACAGCAAACGAACTCGAGAGACTTTAATAGAACTTTTATAGGTAAATTAATGAACGAAGAGAAAATAATTCAATAACAGTTGGATTTTTTAGTTCATAGGATTGTCCTAGGTTTCATAAGTTATTTTAATTTGTATATCTTTATTAGTTATTTAATTTGAAAGTAAACTAATATACAACAAATGTGTATTTTTATAAATTCCAAAATACATATTTTAAAAGTCTTTTTTATAAGATGAAGACAACGGTAGTCTACCGCCGTTCAAAAACATACATCGATTAAGAGAAAACTAACCATGGTTACAAACTAGAACCGAGGGAAACACATTACAAATGAAACTATACGAATCAGGCAAAGAGAGACAAATCTAATTTTAAAAATGGCTACAGAAAAGAACTTGAAAAGTCAATAAGTCTAAACAGATGTATGTAAAATCATGTGCTCATCCCAAATGTTGAATGAGGTGAATATATTTTTAAGAAGAATGACTATGTGTCGTGTTTATGTTAATGTTTTTTCTGAGTTAGACATGACACAAACGTCTATCACATATTCAAAGAGTTAAAGACTTTAAATCAAATTCAATTAAAAGTTTATTAAGGATAGCGAAGATATTTCCTGATGTGTTAATCTTGTCAAACTTCAACACATTATATGATAGTTTCTCGTTTTTTCTTTCGTACATAAATTATACAGTTATTATAATCGTGTGGGTTATTTCGATTTTTAATTTCTGTGCTCTTTATAGGTATAGTTTTTATAGCTACTTGGGCGGTATTAGTTTAACTCGTTGTGCAAAGCCGTACGGTACGGTGAACTATATAACTACTCAATTCTACAAGCCAAGAATGTGTAAGAGAGGGACCAAAGATACCAAAGGGACAGTCAAACTCATAAATCTAAAACAAACTGACAACGCCATGGCTAAAAACGAAAAAGACAAACAGAAAAACAATAGTAAACATGACACAACATAGAAAACTAAAGAATAAACACACTGTAAGCGTTATATGACTATTATAGCCAAATAGGTTAAGACTTAATTTCTTAAAAGCCCGAGTATTTCACTTTATACAAGATAGCTTTTACGGAATTAGGACTTCTCTTTGGAGTACTACTGCCAATATAAAAATGTCCCTCTGAAGACAGAGCCAGAGAATGTGGTAGTCTTATTCCTTCATCATCAGTACTGATATATGAAAGAAAAGTTCCATCACTGTTCATTATATGCAGGGTATGATTTAAACAGTCCGCCACAATGACATTATCTGCTGGTGTTGTTAGTAGACCTGTAGGATTAAATGGTCTTTCTTTAGGGTTAACCTCAGGATGACCATTGTATATGTGTATAATGTTTCCTGCCTGTCCCAGCACTACTACTCTACCTCTGCCATCTTCATCCAACATATCTACCATCCAAATGTTACCATTACTGGTACTCGTTATCCTAAACGGGAGTGTAAATAATAGTTTATTGTTATTGTCATGTTCATATTTCTGTAGATTACTTCCCTTCTCATCCATTGCTATCACTAACTGACTTCCTGTACGATATCCTGATCTTGGTGTTTTTGCTCCTATAATTATTTTCTGATCTCTGGTTACATGTACACCCCATGTACACAATGGTTGTACATTGTAGTTGGATTGCGATATTTGTCTTGATCCTTTCTTTAAAATCTTCAGTCTTGATTCACCACTTACTGATACAAGTAGGTTATTATTTGTAGTAGTCATGTCGTACACTGAAATATTAAACTCAGTTATGATCTGAATATTGTCATTTTTCAGTTTCACATTCTTTATAACATTTTGTAACAAGTCTGAAATCCACAATGAATCAAACGAACAAGAAACCATTGCATAGATTTGCCTAAAATCAGTGGTATATTTCCGAATTACTTTAATGGTCGGTTTTTGTTGTTTTTCACTTTCATTCAACTTCATTGTTTTATGTTCGTCATTGTACTCATCCTCATCAACTAAATTATGACCTTTGTGAGTTTTGGTAACGCACTTTATACAGATCGGTGTGTCACAACTTTTACAATATAACACACATAAATTGTCGGTATGGTCCGGACATTTAATTTCACTAAAACTCAAGATTCCCTTTGATTCATCTTGCGGTCTCACGTCCTTAATATCTACAATGTTATGATCGCTGGAATTGGTAGCTTTTAGATGAATCTCTTTACATTTACTACACAGTAGTAAAGAGCAGTGTACGCAATTCCATTTAATCTTAGTTTCACTGACACAAAGGTGACATCTTACTAGAACTTGTGCCTTTTGCATAATTTTTGTACCGACTGCACAAACGCCATTTTAATTTACACTATATAAATATAACATTATAAGTAAATGCAATAGTGGTATACCGCAGTTCAATAAACCAATTGTCAATCGATAATTTGAATACATTTTAATTAGTTTAAGTAAATACAGTTATTCAATGTCATTTTATTAATATATTTAAATTTAACGCGTCATCTATTTTTGTATATGTACTGATAAACTGATAGCCGACATTTCAACTAGTATAAAGTGTGTACTATGCAGAATTAAAACAATAGCTCTCATGATAGTAATATCTTTAATTTTAAATTTTAGATAAATTAATGCATATGATTTATAATTCGTTATTTATTGTATAATGTACTAAGATTAGTCCGAAAAAAATGTGTGGAGTTCAAAAACTTATATATTTGTCTAAATTAAGAATGAAAAAATACAGCAATCAGCTTTCACTACAAGTGAAAGCACTTTAATTTTATTCGAGATATTAAATATATTTTTGTTTGAAAAAGATAACTTGCTTTAACATAGGCTAAATAATGTGGACAAATGTTATTCCTTTTATTAATGTGTTCCCTTTAAAAGTGTTTTTATATGAAACTTATATATTTACCTAACAAAATTGCTATCAAGGTTACCTCCCCTACACCACATCTATACTACAACAATAACGATGTCCAATTTGTTAGTTGGCATGACGTTAAACAACAAATCAAAGAAATCAACTGTATATGTAATAATCATAAGACACAATTACATCGTTTCAGACCTTTCAGTTTTCTACATAATGTATTAGTCCCAGGTCAACAGTCAAAAAGCTTTTTTTTTTTTAAGTAGCGAAACTTATAATCAGTATGACTTTATCTGATGGGAATACGAATATCAAAAATCCAGACTTAAAATAATAAAATAACGAGTAATGTAGGTACTTAATTTGTTAGTCGGCATGTCGGAAAATTGACGAATCAAAGAATTTGATTTTCTGTTTAACTGATATAGGACAATGGTGTTGCTTAAACATTTAATACAAAAAAGCTATATGGTTATATAGTAGCCAATATGTACATAATTTTTTCTCTAATACAAACGAATAATAATACGTTGTTAAACCAAAGTACGACAAATAAAAAAGTGCACTGACTTCAACATCAATTATGCAAGAATATTACGACATACATTATAGCAATGCCACCCCTTCGGGTTATTAGGTACTTATATCAATAATTTTACCGTAAATCGACAAGAAAGAGACATATCAGAGTATTCATTATTTCTTTATCTTTAAATCTTGGGGCATTTTCTTTATTATTAAATGTTTTTCCTGTAAGTAAAATAGATGGATAAATCTGCATTAGTTTATATGATTTCTTTATTCTGCAAATCGTTCATTTCTGTTTATTTCTTTATATATTTTCTCATTTTCATATAATTCCAATACATTTCTGTATGTCGCAAATATCTGTTCGGTAAACTCAATCAATATTATTAAACCGTTTTCAGTCTTAGTTTGCAGTGTATGTAAAGTGCGGATCCTAAAATATCATTTTCACTGTATATGCCAGAAATTTTTGATGTAGAATGATAAATAAACAGACGACTTTTTTTTATTTTTCAAGAAAATGAAGAAAATTGGTTAAAAAGTATATGTTAAGAAACACATAATACTAATAAAACAAAGTAAGAGATGCGAACGGGTTTTTTTCGCGCCTAAATCCAAATAGCTGTGAAATATATACCAAAATAGGTGAATATTTAGGACATTTCACGAACAGATCGTGCAGGTGTTTTATAACTAAAAGGTAAGATGTTGTTGCAGAAAAAATATTCATTTCAACACAATTATTAAAGTTGTATAACGTAGAATAGGTTTTGTCATTCATTTTCTTCATATTGAACTGAATTCCACTATGATGCTTTCTTTATGCGAGTCATGTTTACTGTCGAATAACGATATTTTTCTTTCATTTTCACTGTAGAGCGATTCATTAGTATTGTATATGCGGCGCATTTTCACTGTATGATATATTTATTTTTTTATCTATTACAGCGTATTTTTTTAAGCATGTAAAGCAAGACTTTAGTTAGCGTGCTTGGTTTTTTTTTTTTTTTGTGAATCATTATGATAACACCCAATTTAATTTAAATATAATAATTATATATCAATACAGGTTAAACTATGTCGATACATATTGTTTAAAGATGTCAATCTTATTTACAAAGTTTGTATAAACAATTATACAAACTAAGCAATTAATCAAGTCAACCAAAGTTTTGCTTTACATGCAGTAGTAAATTAGCTGTAAAGCCTTAATTTAGCCGACTTGCTCAAACAATAGATAAAGTAAGAGACGTATTTGATAAAATTTAACTTACGGAGGAAAGTTTGGTTTTAAAACACTCTAAATAAATTCAATAGAAATAACATTTATTTCAAATGTATTCCATTTTTTAAATTTCTTATGAATCGTATAAGGATCTTTATCCTTGTTTTTTTTTTTTATCCATTTCCATATCCTTGTTTTTTTTATCCGTTTCCATGACACTTCACCACTAATTACGTACATCTTGATAAAGATTGAATCGTTGGGTTTCCCGTTTAAAAGGTTTTACACTGGGGCCCTTTATAACTTGCTGTTCGGTGTGAGTCAAGACTCCATGTTGAAGACCGTATTTTGACGTATAAAGGTATACTTTTATAAATTGTGACTCGTTTTGAGAGTTGTCTCATTGTCACATATGACATCTTATCTATCTGTGGCTCAACCCGAAACGAGACGACATAAAAAGGGATAAAAAACACACTTTTTTAATATATATATAATGGGCTTAATATGAGTCAGAAAAGAGTAGAATAGTGTGTCGCGTTGGGGTATAAGCGTGACGCGGAATTGCCGATTTTTTTGTAAGCGTGACACGTGATAGTCAAATGATTGTGTCGTGAAAACGAGAAATAAAGTATAGCGCGACACGGAAAATTTCAAAAAATGAGAACTGCATAGTATAAGCGGGATACGGGAATCTGATAAAGCAGTAAGCGGGATCAGGGATTAGACCCCTCCCCCCCCCCAAATGAGACCCCAGAATAAGATATTTTTTTATCTTCATCCTATTGTTACAGTCATGCCTTCAATAACAAATGTATCCAATGCATGCATTTTTATAGACAAAAGACCTTATGGATATTTGGGGTTCTTTGACATGCTGAATCCAACCTTGTATCCAGTTTGGGGATTTTTACCAAGTTACCGAAATAGCCCACATAGAGGTCCAAAGGGTCTAAGATCATCAAACATGAATTGTAGCATGCATGTTGAGTACAATTACCCAAATGTGCATTGTTTGACCTCTGTGGTAGTATCCACTCGCGGCGGATCTAGACATTTTTATAAGTAGGGGTCCAATAACTACCTAAGAGGGGGCCCGCTCCAGTGATTCCATATAAAAGTAACCAAATGTTTTCCCAAAAAGGGGGCAACCCTCTGTCCCCCTAAATCCTCCCCTGGTATCGAGCTGTTCATTACGGATAATTTTTGTTTGTATCAAGGGTGCTCTACTTCACGTACCAATGCAAACAAAAAAGTTCGCCCACACCTTACCTTTCATGTTTTAATGACTGTGGATAATTTATGTCGCATACCGTTTCACCTTGTACAGTTAAAATCATGCAAGTGTGACAGTGGAAAAAGCAGCTTCGTTTATTATTTTGGACTTTAATACAAAATTCTCAATTGTGATATTTTAGACTTTAATTCTCTGTGTTTTATAATTCATTTTATTTTATAATTTCGTTTCTATTTACATTTCGTATCCAGGACTTCAAATCAACATGCTTTTTAATTCTTAGTTTGGACATTGAGTGACATGTTTCAATCTGTTACCTAATTAGTGACATTTTACCTTATTCATAATGTATGTTCTTAATTGTCATAATCAGATTATCATTTAATATCTATTCTTCAAGTTCTAAAAATAGTTTAATCTTTGTCAGTGAACAATATCACTCAAATTAATTGTTATTTGTTATGTCTATTCTTGTCATTTCAATTGTGTATAAATACTTGCTTATAATTTCAATAAGCAAGATTTGGACTCAGGACTTTACACTGAACACAGTCCATCTGTAATAAAAGTATTAGTATTCCATGCTGAATTATTGGTTTATTCATTCGCTAGTTCCAAAGTCTCAAGAGTTAGTTTTCACCAGAGTTTCAGTCTCAGAGTTCTCATTGCTATTCACAGCAATCGTTCATTGTGTGATCAGGTGCATCACACAGTTTCAGCAACAAGAGGCCATTCAGTCAGGCTCTTGTTGCACAACCTCACAAGTCACCCAGTTTCCCCGGTGACAGATTGGTGGACGACGACGGCGTGCTGACTTCTATGCTCAGCACACGATCCAGAGACCTCAAGCAGCCAAGCAAGTTCCCCAGACAAGAAGCGTAAACAATATTCAGTGATGGAGTACAGCTTCAGACCACAATGGAGACCATGGAACGTCCAGTCAGGTTACAGTCCAGCATGTGGGAGATGCGGTAAATTCCATAAACATTATATTTGTAATTCTGTCAATCAAAGGTGCTTTTCATGTAGAAAATTCGGACATTTCTCAAGTAAGTGTTTTTCAAAAGCAACAAAAGACAGACAAAGTACACCAGTTCATGTGAAATCTAGAAAACAAAAAGAACGTGATATAGCTAGAATACACAGCTATATTGAGCGCAAAAACATCATCCGAGCTTTACCGTTCTCAGGTATGAGAAATTCGGCCTTCATTCAACATTTGGACATTGCAAATGTGTTAAAAACAGAACTAAATAGTGTTAAGTCGAAATTATCAGAGGAAAAACGGAAAAATTCAGAACATCAACGGTACATTCAGAACTTAAAATTTCAAATGAACCATCTAGAGAGTGTTAAATCCGAGAGAGATCAGTTTAAGCAAGAGCTTGCAAACATTAGTAAACATAAAGAAGAAAATGCCTCGCGTATAAACGTACAGGAATATGTGAATCAAATTCAAGAATTAAAGGACCAAGTAATTGAAAAAGACAAGACTGTGAAAATGGTTCAAGATCTTTACTTTATGCGTTCAACCGAATTTACGGACGAAATAGAAACATTGAAAAATGAAAAATCAGACCTTCATTCTAAACTTCAATCTCAAGAAAATTCTGTCAAACAGCTGACAGAAGAACTGCAAAGCCTTCGGCATGAAAATTATATGTTGTCTTCCAGTCAACACCAACAGCGACCCAACTATAACAACAGACACTATAACAACCGCAGAGGCGGCCGATTTAGATAGTGCTAAGTCCGAGGACGGACTTAATTGGGAGGAGAGGCATATGTGACAGTGGAAAAAGCAGCTTCGTTTATTATTTTGGACTTTAATACAAAATTCTCAATTGTGATATTTTAGACTTTAATTCTCTGTGTTTTATAATTCATTTTATTTTATAATTTCGTTTCTATTTACATTTCGTATCCAGGACTTCAAATCAACATGCTTTTTAATTCTTAGTTTGGACATTGAGTGACATGTTTCAATCTGTTACCTAATTAGTGACATTTTACCTTATTCATAATGTATGTTCTTAATTGTCATAATCAGATTATCATTTAATATCTATTCTTCAAGTTCTAAAAATAGTTTAATCTTTGTCAGTGAACAATATCACTCAAATTAATTGTTATTTGTTATGTCTATTCTTGTCATTTCAATTGTGTATAAATACTTGCTTATAATTTCAATAAGCAAGATTTGGACTCAGGACTTTACACTGAACACAGTCCATCTGTAATAAAAGTATTAGTATTCCATGCTGAATTATTGGTTTATTCATTCGCTAGTTCCAAAGTCTCAAGAGTTAGTTTTCACCAGAGTTTCAGTCTCAGAGTTCTCATTGCTATTCACAGCAATCGTTCGTTGTGTGATCAGGTGCATCACACAGTTTCAGTAACAAGAGGCCATTCAGTCAGGCTCTTGTTACACATCCTAACAAGTCACCCCAGTTTCCCCGGTGACACAAGCAACAATCGAGTGAAAAACATTTGTTCTACCAAAACTGTCTTTTTCAGAATATGGAAATTGAAGCAGTTGAGGGTACAACTGGGGAAAGTTAATCTTTTATAAGCCTTTCTGTCACCATTGCGTTTCAAGATGCATATTTCTCTGTTCGCAAGTGTATTTATTGCGTGGAAGATAACGTCATCAAATGTACTCGTCTCTATTTTACACAGACTGCACTTAAACTCCGCAATATCAATCTTTGACTTAAAAAAAATACAGAAATATCTTTTAATTTTTTTTTTAAATCAAGGAAAAACGTAATTTGAAGAATACAATATGACATTTTGAGAAGCGTTTTTGTTACAAGTTTGAAAACCTATATATTTGATAAAGAATGAATGAGGAGTTTGTATTTCAATTTGAAAATACATTTATCATAAATTCTAAAGTCATCAACTAAGTTTTTTCATTTGTTTCAAGTGCATTTATCACATAATTCTACAATAAAAATTCCTCGCATCTTCGAAAATTCCACATCAGAAATGACTGCACTAACAGTGATAATTCATCGCATCTATAGTTAAAATGGATCGCTTTCAAAAATGGATATGCAATATTATGTTGCTTTTATAACACTTATTTGAACTTTAATGCTATGTTTGTACATAATAAAGACATATCACAATGAAAATATGTTAAAACTTTCCTTCAAATCAATTAATTTGGTATTTTCAAAACGTAAACAAATACAGTTTTCCCATGATCCTTTATTCTACAATAGACATACCCGCATATGACAGTGAAAATGAACTAGATGGATTCGCACTTTATATACACTGGTTTGTCTGTGACTCAATTTGAATAAATAACATACCACAAATGTTAACACTTTGAACTCAGAAAATGAGCCACTATGAAACATTTTTATACAAAACAAAGATAGAAATAAACAAATGGTTAAGAAAAAAGCATCAGTGAAATATCGACCGAAAACACCAACACTGCCAGAAAAATGACTATATTGCTGTGTCTGGTATTCGACATTTGTTAGGTGTAATGGGAGGTTTGAGATCTCAGAAAACATATTGACCTTCCTCGAAATTTTTGTGTCTTTCTAAGTCTGGAACCTCTAGTTAGCCATTGCTTATATTGCATTTTGTTTAAATTCTATTATATTTGTATGTTTCGGATTAAGAGTGATCCTTTTCGTTGAACTTGTATACATTTGCTTTTAGTGGTCAGCTGAAGCCCTGTTTGGGAGCGGGATATTCACTCTACGTTGTAGACCCTTTGGTTACTTTGTGCTGTTTTCTGTTTTTTGGTCGATTTGTCTCTTTTAAAAATTTCCTGTTTCAATTCTCTATTTTAAATTCAACCAAAAGAACAATGAACATGTTGCTGTAGGTCATTCAATGTTGAGCAAAAATCAAAACATAACGTTTGTTATAAAATAATTAAGGCACATAAATGTTATAAAATAATTAAGGCACATAAATGTTATAAAATAATTAAGGCACATAAATGTTATAAAATAATTAAGGCACATAAATGTTATAAAATAACTAAGGCACATAAATGTTATAAAATAATTAAGGCACATAAATGTTAAAAAATAATTAAGGTACATAAATGTTATAAAATAACTAAGGCACATAAATGTTATAAAATAATTAAGGCACATAAATGTTATAAAATAATTAATGCACATAAAGTAAATTTGGATTAAGCTTGTCTGAGAGAACTAACACATTATTCCTTTAATGAAAATATATTCAAATTTGAGTATAAACGGTTATTTTTATGAGATAATATAAGTGTCTCTTATAAAAAAAAAAAACTAAAAAAAAACACCATTGCATTTAATAGGTATACACACGAAATTCAGTTTTCAATTTTTAATAAACCACCAATAGGTATAAATGGGTAGTATATACATAATCATACACTATTGTGGACATCTTTCTATTTCCATTAACTGTGCGTAACTCCTGTACTAGATTACAAGTATCTGATGTTAGTTTACAAACATCCGAAATCTTATACTTGTTGGTTGTTTTAAATGATTGAAATATGACTCTTACATTTTTCATATCGCATATGGAACATTTATTTGATTAAGGACGTTGAATGTTTAACTCTTTATGCAATATTTGTCATCTAAAAGCAGTAGCATTGAACGTGTAAAATCTACTGTTCTGAATATTATTATTAAACCCTTTAGATAGGTATAACTTTTTTTAATTTGATCATAAATAGAATCAATCCGAACGTTATGCATCGTTAATAATGAAACCAACTCAATCAATAGTTAAAACGTCGACTTTACAAATTTTATTATTTTTGAATGCAAACTAGCCTATCATAAATCACGTTATTCATATGGCTGTCTTTCTGAGTCAAAAAAAGTAGTAAAAAGAAGAAGAATAACGTCTGTTGTCCTTGATAGAGGACGAATGCTTAAAAGGAAGTTTTTGAAACAAGAATTCTAAGTAGTGAGGTTGAAATCTTCCCTTCGAAAATTTTACGGACGCAATCGCGATTTATTTGACCGCTTTGTAATATCTGTTTCATCGATGAAGACGGATATGTTCCAATTGTCGTGACCAAAGTCCTTTAGAATGCAACAAACCGAATTAGACTTATCAAAGTGTCTTTATGTAAATGCGCAACACGTTGCATGCAACATTCTGCTCACCATTCTGGAACAACTGAGATATCTCCCGATTTTTGCTGGGGTCGGTATTGGACAGTCTGCAGTTTTCTGTGTTTTGTGTATTCATGTTTGTCCTTTTGTCTTTCTTCTTTTTTTCCAGTTTATTAACGAGTTATGAGTTTATATATAGTTTTATCCCTATTGTATTTGTCGCCTCTTTTCTTAATAAATAGGAAACCATCTGTTGTAGAAACATTCAAAACATAGAGTTCATTAAATAGAACAACAAGAACGTGCACGTGACAGAAAGCACCTTTTGTTTAAAAAGACATGTGGATTGTTATACATTTGTTTATATCGATGACATACATTATCTTATTAAACAATATTTAATTTTGCTGCAAAAATTTATTTATCAACATAGAAGATGACAGGATTAAACAATGTTGATTTGAAATTGTTTGATGGAGACGTAAACCTCGATGCAAATAAGGGGAAAGACTGTAAAACGTAATTTTCTAATAATCAGTTTTGATAAGTTTTTGTTAACAAAAAGTCATAGAAAATGATAAGCATATTGTATCAAACGTTATGTGAACTTTCCAATCCAAGGAATCACCCTTTCAGACAAACCTATGACTTGGTTTAAATTTGAACAGTGGTCCGAAGCAAGCTTGAATCGGAATCATTTAATCCAAGGATTTAACAGGGAGTTTAATTGAACCACAGGATGAAAAACAGAAAATAACCTATGGCTGAATTTTAACCAAAAGTTATGATATCTTACCATTGCTTAGAATTTCACCAAGAGATGACTACCGAGTTCATGCATTAATGACACAATTTACCAATCAATCAATCAACATAGGAGAGAACAATTAATAAAACTGTAACACATCGTAAACAAACGAAAACAAGGAAAATTTAACAGATGCAAAAGCACATCAAATAAAAAAATTCATACAGTCAACTGCAGAAGAAAAAAAAAATTGATATAATGATGACTTTTTGACTCTTGTGTTTTCCGTCTGATGTCCCGTTGATCCATTGGTGCATATCTGAATTCAAAGGAAATACATGTTTAAAAATTACAATAAAAGTATTATGTTGTACGACTATACACTCCTAATCTTTTCCCGATTGGTTCAATACCCGGACCCGGTTGTTCATCTCTTGGTAAAATATCATAATCATTGGTTAAAAATTAAACATTACTTATGTTTGGTTGTTGAACTTGTGGTTCATAATAATAATAATAACATTCTTTATTAACGAAGGTTAAATTGATTCTTTTGTTAAATCTTTGTTTAAGATATTCAGATTTCAACCTTGCTTTTGGCCTCTGTTAAAAAAAAATAAACCAAGGAATATATTTGTCGAAAAGAACGATTATCTGTTCATTACTAGTATGAAATGGTCACTTAACGTATAAAACAGCATATTCGTTTGATGTGTTTTAATTATCATTTGATTTTGCCATTTGATTAGGGAGTTTCCGTTTTGAATTTTCCTCCGAGTTCAGTGTTTATGTGTTGTTTTATTCAACGATCAAATCATCTTTATTGAAAAGTAAAATCACAAAAATAATGAACTCCTAGGAAAATTCAAAACGGAAAGTCCCACATCAAACGAATGGCCCAAACAACTGAACAAACAGATTTTCTAGGACCAGAGAAAAGTGTTCATAATTCTTATTTTGATACAAATGAACATTCAATAAACATTAACCATGGGTTGCGTAACTACGGTTTAAATGTAAAATTTGCGGGAAAAAATTGAAAAAAAACGATGATGTAAAATCTCCATCATTTGTTTTTCTCCAAAAATGGTGACACATTTCAATACGAACTTTCCTGAAACCATTCTTTTAGTGTATTGTCAGAAAAATCCTTAAAGTCATATCGTTCTTTTTCAAATTGTTCACAATGATTTCTAATCTTCAAAACTAGTATACTAAGTATTCTTTATTCTTGAAATCCAGAGTACATCACCTCATATAGTTAAGCTTTGAAAGAATCTAGACTTGCATTTGTGTACATCACCTCATATAGTCTAGCTTTGAAACAATCTTGACAGGCATTTGGAGAAGCACACTCTATATAGAAATGTCCCGGTCTAGATAAAAACAGCGAAAATGGCTTCATTATACCTAAATCATCAGTCCTAATGTATGTTATAATTACTCCATTACAGTTAAGTATATGTAGTGTATAATAACCACAATCCTCCACAACAATATTATCTGATGGTGTTGTTAGCATTCCAGTAGGTCGAAATGGAGTGTTATTAGAGTTAACGTCGGGGTGACCGGTGTAAATTTGTAGGATGTTGCCATCTTGTCCCAGGAAAACCACTCTACCTCTGTGCGATTGGTCTAACTTATCTATCACACATATGTTACCATCATTAGTACTTGTTATTCTGCGAGGAAATGTAAATAGTGGTTTGTTGTCCCTGTCTGTGCATTTATTAGATTCTTTGGTTCGTCCTATTCTTACATAGAATTGTGAAATTTGGTATATGGATGTGTACAAATCAATCTATAATGCAGTTGTTAGGGCCAGAAAAAATAATTCTCATTTGTATAAACACAGCTTTATAGATAAGAATCCTCCTGAAAAAAATCACGATAAGTTTTGTAAATTTAAACTTAGTTGAAAAGTATGCTAGTAATATTGCTTGAAGATCTGAATTAAGAAGATTCCACCTTTTTTCTTTCATTGCCACCCACTCACTTTTATATGAAGACCGACTTGTGAGTGAAAACTCGTCTGATTTACTTAAAGAGTGTTACTCCCTTTCTAAATCAATTCATGGTCAAGGTATATACTCATGGTACTCATATGTAAATCATATTAGGTCTAATAATAATATTAGCAAACCCAAAGATGTTACTACAAACAACAACGGAGACTGTAAGAATTTGAGTAAAAATTACTATAGCAATGAATTTCAGCAAAGATATAAAGAAACATATGACAATAAAATATCATCTCTCGACCAAAATAGCAAACTTCTATTGCTTAAGAAAATAAAAAACTGAATATAAACAAGAAATTTCATAATCTACCTCATACAAATGTAAATGTTTTATATTTATTATGATATGAAATATATACATGACTGAACATATTTTACTGGTATAATATACCTAAAGTATTACATCATATTTATAAAAGGTATAGTAAATGGAATTGAAATTGTATGTAAGCTTTTAACAACGAATTTGAAATGTAGTTTATTACTTCAAAATTCATACCCTTCGTGTAAGTTTCTTTATTCAACCTGTTGCATGTTTCTATTTGTTTAGCAATGTAAATAATGACGATCGATAAATTTTTATAGAAATATAGAAGATGGTCCTTTTACGGGAAAAATGCAAAATATTTCTTTAAATATTAAATACCTTTTTTTCAGATATTGTTGGCATGATCATGTTGATGAAAAAAGCATCTGTTGTGCATTCACTTTTTATCAGAACACTTGACTTAACTATTGTGGATCAATGTTATTCGTTAGATACCAATTGTCATGGATTTAGTAAGTACAGGTTAACCACGAATTTAAATATTCAACGAATTGATATTCTTATAGGATTGTATGTAGTTTTGGCAAAACCTAGAAATTCAATATCCACGAAAAAAAATATGTTTTAATCCACGAAAATTGGTACCCACGAAAATAAATGAACCACAGTACTTAAGAAATCAAACAAATACTTAAAATTAATGTATAAATTCATTCATATAAGTTGTCTAAATTAAATAATGTGTGAAGCTGGTAATAAAACAAAAATTTTACTTATTGGTAGCGAATAATTTGAATGTTTCTCATTATAAAGAATAAACCAATGGATTTTGAACTTTTCATTTAATTTTTTCAAATCCAGAATACTGAACTTCATAAAGTTTTGCATTGACATGTTCGTAGTTAGCGGCCTTCATATAGAATTCACACCCTATGTAGAAATACCCTGGTCCAGACAGAGCCAGAGAAGATGGTTCTATTATTCCTACATCGTCAGTCCTAATGTATGTTATAATTACTCCATCATGATCCAGTATATGCAGTGTATGATTATTACGATCAGTTACAATTATATTATCTTGTGGATCAAACGGTTTGTTCGGAGAGTTTATATCGGGATGACCATCGTATATTTGTACGTTGCTTCTTGTCTGCTGCAGCATGACCACTCTACCGTTGCCATATAATTCTATATGATCTACCACCCAGATGTTACCATTACTGGTGCTGGTTATCCTATGAGGAAGTGTGAATAAAGGTTTATTCTTATTGTCATGTTCATATTGAGTTAGACGGTTCCCTTGTTTATCCATAACTATCACTACCTTACGACATTCATGTACAAATGGTGTACTAGCTGCTCCAATGATGACTTTCTGATCCTTGGTAACATGTATTCCACACGTCCACATTGAAGCCACATTGTATCGGGAATCTGACCCTTGTTCCGTGTTAACATTAAACAATCTAAGCTTTGTTTTACCAAGCAATGATAGTAGAAGATTGTTATCGGAAGTAACTGCAATGTCATACACAGGAATACCGATCTGTGAAATAACCTGAATATTGTCTCCAGTCAGTTTCACGTGCTTCATGACATCAAATTTATCATCTCCTATCCACAATGTATCCTGGGAATATTTTATCATTGAGGTAAAACTCTTAATACCTTTGGTAACTTGTCTAATTACTTTAATAGTAGGTTTCTTCCGGTTTTCTTTTTGTTCTCTTTTCTCTGATCTAAATGTCTGTGAACTGCATTTCCCTGGCACACCATCCGACAAGGTTAAGTCGCTCAGCATACTCTCTGAATCGCTCATTTTGTTTAAATCAGCTTTATAACTCTTCTCATCGATTGCTTATTGTCCCTTGTGAATAGTAGTAATGCACTTACAACGTTTAACAATGCAACACATGCACACAGGTATGATCAAAATGTTCTTGACAGTTTAATTCAATAAAAACTACACCGAAATAATATTTCAGTTGACACATTTCCACTTAATTTCAATTTCACTCTCACAAAGCTGATATCCAAAAAGAATTTGTACCTCTTTCATCGAATGCGTAAGCGCCATTTTGATTTTATACTGTAATATTCAATATCTAATAAATTCTATTGAATTGCAAAGTCGTTTATAAAGTTTAAATACTCATTTGAAACTTCTGTTCAGCGATTTTTATATCTTCTTTTCTAAGTGAAATACTTGTATTCTTTTATTGGGTTATAGTTCTATGTTATATAAAGTTGAAATAGATATATATATGCACAAATTATTCTCGATTAATAGATTTTGAATTATCAATGATCGAAACAAATTTACGACTAATTCACCATTTCTTTTGGTGTCTTTTAAACATTTACGCGTCTCAAACACAGATTGATATGGATAATATGCAATACAATACAATGGTATTTTACGCTGGGATATTGCATATCAATTAGTTCCTTAAGGGGGAGGGGGTGCTAGTATTTTAAATTAAACTATCAAAGGAATGCATTGACAGATAGCACACATACCATTGAAAAAAATACTAGTACGAATAACACATGTCACAACAGATCATTCGGGGTAGATCAAACACCGAAACGTGTGGTACGTTGAAAATCATCCTTAGGCTAAAAGTTGTAGCATTGAAAAAAAACTACAGGCCTAATTAAGGATGTACACCTCTGAGAAGCCAAATATTTCTAGAATTAAACTTTTTTTCTTAACCTGATTTGTGGGTTTATAAGACTGTAACAAAATAATTGGCGAAGAAAAAATCATATGGTGGTGCCCTTCTTTTTTTGCTCCGGCCCTTTGAAAATGCCCAATTTTGATGATTTTCCCATTTTTCATCGACTTTTACCTATTGTTGGGCTATTATCGTGAAAAAATCACATTTCCACAATTAAACTTTATATCATACTTTCTATAAAGATGAAATGGACCAATTTGAATAAATTTTACTTAAAAAAAACTATAGGTAGGTGTTAATATAAGAAAGTTTTATCATATTTTGACGCTTTTATGTGTAAAATTTAGCATGCTGCCAACTTTGTTCTTTTGTAATTTTTCTCAGTTTTAAGAACAAAATGCTTATTATTTCAACTTTTTTGTTATAAGTGATTGAAATAATACATATCTAAGAAATCTGAAAAGACCAAAATGATATGGGATGTAAATGATTCTTGTAAAATCATTTTTTGTATCCCTAACCCATTTTCTCAAAATTTTGGCTAAAAATTCTGACTTGATTGGTCGTAAAATTTGAAAACTGGATTACTCAAAAACCATTCATTGTAAATACACAATTTTTTTTCAAAGAGTTATGTTTGATTATAATATTTTTAAAACTCATTGATATTTTCCACTTGTACCACATGTTTTGGAAATAATTCAAGAACGAGATTTCAACGAGACTGAACGAGACTGAAAAGTCAGAAGAATACATCCTTAAGGTAAATGAATATCAATGTTAAGACCAAAATGACCAACGACAATATTTGAATTACAGACACATACTGAGGCGGGATTAAACATGTTTGAGAGGGCTTGACCATTCCCTTAGAAAGGAAATTGCCAAAATTAAGTGTGCGTTATATACAAATAATTGTTTGATATATATAGCAGTAGTCTTGCAAAGTTTGAAATCGATTAACTGACCAATATTTATTTCATACTCTTAAAGCTTACGGAAAAGTCGGCAAAGATTTTCTTCGAGTAATGAGTAAAAAGTCAATAGTAGTTTACTGCAGCTCAAATTTCATTGATAAATGCAGAAGACTAATAAAGGTAACAGACAAATATTGAAGTAATCGTTTGAACTAATAAAAGTAGAGGCTTGGTGAGTTGAAAAACAATACGTATCCTGCTATCTGCCATGCCAACCCTAAATGTTATAATAATGAACAGACGCTAGTGAGTTAAACCTTATATCTCAGTACTTAATGATGATTACCATAACGGGTAGTGTTAGCTTTTATTTATTTTTCTAATAACCCTTGAACATTATTTGTATAAGATAAAATAATAAGAAGAAAAACCTAAGTAAAGTTCTGAACGGAAAGTCCAATATCAAATGGAAATATCAGAAGCGCAATCACTTCAAACAAACAAATAACAACTGTCATATTCCTGACTTTGTTCAAGCATATTTTTGTGTAGAAAATGAGAAATCAAACTTGGTTTTATAACTAGCTAAACCTCGCACTTTTATGATAGTCGCATATTATTCCATATATATGGAAAAATTATCTGTGAGTAAAACAAACAGACAAAATAGGTAAAAAAAAATAAAAATTAAGATATAGCAGTGAACATTGTATTATAATTTTAATCACTATAAAAACAAACAACTATGGCAGCATATTGTATGGAATATACCATGTGTAGAAGCCTAATCCCATAGCTGACCTGAATATAAGAAGTAGAGGGTTGTGTTTATATAGATATCGAATAGAAACAAAAAGGTTGCAGTGACGTTACACGTTTGAAAAAACATGGCTTGTCTTTCTGGTTTGATCAGTAAAAAGAATTATCTACAAGATAAACCATTATTCCTTATGGCATTCTGTTAACTAGGATAGATGTTTTTATTACTGTTTTTAATCAGTAATACACTCTGTGAATAATATTGATGTGATTTGGTTTCCTTGTACATGCTCCGTACTGACATATTTTTTAGTCTAATATAATTTGAGTAAGTTGTAGTTGTCTTTAAATTAGGTTTCAGTATCAATGAATACTCTTAGGTCGTTAATTTGTGTTTAGTCGTTTGTTGTCGATCATTTTTTTAAGACATATAAATGTTTGATTCCTAAATATTTCCTGTATACAATTACCCTAGTCGTCCAGGAACAGGCTAAGAGTTTGTTGTCGATCTAATGAGTCAAGCCTTTTCAACTTATTTAAATAGCTTTTTGAGCTATTTCATCACTATTTCAGGTCAAAAAGAGGATTATATAGTCTTAATCTCGCAATATATACGTGTCTATCTGTCCCCAATCCGGAACCTTTTTAATTCAGTGTGTTTCGTTTACTGCTATGAATCATATTGTATTTTCGTTTATTGTTTTGTACATAAACAAAACCTTGTTTATTTTATTTAAATTGGATTTTGTATCTGTCATTCGGAATCTTTTATAGCTTGCCATGCGGAATGGTTTAGCTAATAATCGAGAACTGTACGGTGACATATAGTTGTTAACCACTATATAGATGTGGAAAGTTTGCCTTCTGCCATTTTGCAACATTTTCTAAAAGAAATTATGTCAATTTCACACTTAACATGCTAAATATATTAAATATACTAGTACATCAATAACACAACTGTTTTACTTAAGGTGTAATACCACCAAATCATGGTACGTCACATCCGGTAGGTCTAAAAAAATAATCCCTTGAATTTGACAGTTGTAGAAAATTAACCCTGCATTTCAATGCACTTAAATGTTTCTGAGTCATAAACATGTATGTTGGGTGTCTGAAAGTTTCATTCTTATTTTATTTGATGGTCTTATAAAATATTTTGGAACGTTAAGGTTACATAGTTATCAAAGCAGGTAACCAGTAAATAACAGTGTAAAAATTGGGTTGTTTACTTCCGGTGTTGGTTACTTTCTTATATGCAATGAAATGTAGTGTGAAATTTTCACTGTAGCACTGCACAGGATTAAACTTTATTCATGCAAATTATTTCTTTGGTTAAAATAAAGGTAAATACTGTACAATTTTTTTAAAAGTGCCAATTTAACAAAAACTAATAGGGGAAAATCAATGGTGGTATTACACCTTAATACTAAAAGATAAAAATAATGTGCAAAATTCATATTTAACTTTTAGACATATTGATGATGTTCTGTCACTTAATTAGCCACTTTTTATTCAGTGCTTTTCGTATGTCGATGTATATCATATTTCATTTTCGTTTATTATTTTGTTTATAAATTAGGCCGTGCATCTCATCTTTGAAGTTTGTTTTTTTTTCAATCTGTTTAAGTTTGTCATGCGAAATTGTTTAGGTCATAGTCGAGGCCTGTACGGGGGGAAATAGTTGCTAACTTCTAGTATTTGGTGGAAAGTTTTGTTGTCTATTGTACCACATTTTTTTGGTAAATTTTTATATGACGTTCACCTTTAAAATATTAAATATACATCATTAACACAACTATTTCATCCGAATACGAAAAGATGTTCAAAGTTCATTATTTCACTTTCATATATTTTATCATTCAGTAAAGCACATATCATTCAGTGCTTTCCCTTCAGATTTTCCATTGAACTTCAGATTAAGGATACTAAATTATCATTGTTCAGACGATGACTTATATAAGCAACCAGACAACATCCGTAACATCGCGGATCCGTGACTTAAATTAAGTACCTACGCCTTATTTTAAACCTGTTTTTTAGTATTCGTTTACACGTTGATTCAGAATGCGCGACAGGGTATAACACACGGATCAATAACGGTCCCTAAATTTTTATATTTCCTTAAATAATTGGCGGTTTTTTTTGGGGGGGGAAGGATTGTTTCAAAGAGAAAATTAGGAAGTGAAAAACACTACATGCGTACATCATATCACAAATACTTCCGACTTGGTATGGTTTCATAGGAATTGCGAATCAATTAAATCGGTCTTTCTTTCATTAGAAATTAAGAATTGATCTGTGCAAATATTTAACAAAATATCCTTTCAAAAAAATATTTCATAATCTACCTCATACAAATGTAAATATTTTATATTTATGGTATAATATACCTAAAGTATTACATCATATTTTTAAAAGGTATAGTAAATAGAATTGAAATTGTATGTAAGCTTTTAACAACGAATTTGAAATGTAGTTTATTACTTCAAAATTCACCCTTCGTGGAAGTTTCTTTATTCAACTTGTTGCATGTTCTTCTTTGTTTAGCAATGTAAATAATGACGATCGATAATTTTTTATAGAAATATAGAAGATGGTCCTTTTACGGAAAAAATTGCAAAATATTTCTTTAAATATTAAATACCTTTTTTCAGATATTGTTGGCATGATCATATTGATGAAAAAACCATCTGTTGTGCATTCACTTTTTATCAGAACACTTTACTTAACTATTGTGGAATCAATGTTATTCGTTAGATACCAATTGTCATGGATTTAGTAAGTACAGGTTAACTACGAATTTAAATATTCAACGAATTGATATTCTTATAGGATTGTATGTAGTTTTGACAAAACCTAGAAATTCAATATCCACGAAAATTGGTACCCACGAAAATAAATGAACCACAGTACTTAAAAAATCAAACAAATACTTAAAATTAATGTATAAATTCATTCATATAAGTTGTCTAAATCAAATAATGTGTGCAGCTGGTAATAAAACAAAAATTTTACTTATTGGTAGCGAATAATTTTAATGTTTCTCATTATAAAGAATAAACCAATGGATTTTGAACTTTTCATTTAATTTCTTCAAATCCAGAATACTGAACTTCATAAAGTTTTGCATTGACATGTTCGTAGTTAGCGGCCTTCATATAGAATTCACACCCTATGTAGAAATACCCTGGTCCAGACAGAGCCAGAGAAGATGGTTCTCTTATTCCTACATCGTCAGTCTTAATGTATGTTATAATTACTCCGTCATGGTCCAGTATATGCAGTGTATGATTATTACTATCAGTTACAATTATATTATCTTCGGGTGTAGTTAGAATGTCTTGTGGATCAAATGGTTTGTTCGGAGAGTTTATATCTGGATGACCATCGTATATTTGTACGTTGCTTCTTGTCTGCTGTAGCATGACCACTCTTCCGTTGTCAAATAATGCTACAAGATCTACCACCCAGATGTTACCATTACTGGTGGTGGTTATCCTATGAGGAAGTGTGAATAAAGGTTTATTCTTATTGTCATGTTCATATTGAGTTAGACGGTTTCCTTGTTCATCCATAACTATCACTACCTTACGACATTCATGTACAAATGGTGTACTAGCTGCTCCAATGATGACTTTCTGATCCTTGTTAACATGTATTCCCCACGTCCACATTGAAGCCACATTGTATCGGGAATCTGACCCTTGTCCCGTGTTAACATTAAACAATCTAAGCTTTGTTTCACCAAGCAATGATAGTAGAAGATTGTTATCGGAAGTAACTGCAATGTCATACACAGGAATACCGATCTGTGAAATAACCTGAATATTGTCTCCAATCAGTTTCACGTGTTTCATTACATCAAATTTATCATCTCCTATCCACAATGTATCCTGGGAATATTTTATCATTGAGGTAAAACTCTTAATACCTTTGGTAACTTGTCTAATTACTTTGATAGTAGGTTCCTTCCGGTTATCTTTTGGTTCTCTTTTCTCTGATCTAAATGTCTGTGAACTGCATTTCCCTGGCACACCATCCGACAAGGTTAAGTCGCTCAGCATACTCTCCGAATCGCTCATTTTGTTTAAATCAGCTTTATAACTCTTCTCATCGATTGCTTATTGTCCCTTGTGAATAGTAGTAATGCACTTACAACGTTTAACAATGCAACACATGCACACAGGTCTGGTCAAAATGTTCTTGACAGTTTAATTCAATAAAAACTACACCGAAATAATATTTCAGTTGACACATTTCCACTTAATTTCAATTCCACTCTCACAAAGCTGATATCCAAAAAGAATTTGTACCTCTTTCATCGAATGCGTAAGCGCCTTTTTGATTTTATACTGTAATATTCAATATCTAATAAATTCTATTGAATTGCAAAGTCGTTTATAAAGTTTAAATACTCATTTGAAACTTCTGTTCAGCGATTTTTATATCTTCTTTTCTAAGTGAAATACTTGTATTCTTTTATTGGGTTATAGTTCTATGTTATATAAAGTTTAAATAGATATATATATGCACAAATTATTCTCGATTAATAGATTTTGAATTCTCAATGATCGAAACCAAATTCACGACTAATTCACCATTTCTTTTGGTGACTTTCAAACATTTACGCGTCTCAAACACAGATTGATATGGATAATATGCAATACAATACAATGGTATTTTACGCTGGGATATTGCATATCAATTAGTTCCTTAAGGGGGAGGGGGTGCTAGTATTTTAAATTAAACTATCAAAGGAATGCATTGACAGATAGCACAAATACCATTGAAAAAAATACGAGTACGTATAACACATGTCCAACAGATCATTCGGGGTAGATCAAACACCGAAACGTATGGTACGTTGAAAATTGTCCTAGAAAGCAAAGTTGTAGCATTGAAAAAAAAAACTACAGGTCTAATTAAGGTAAATGATTATCAATGTTAAAACCATAATGACCAACGACAATATTTGAAATTACAGACACATACTGAGGCGGGATTAAACATGTTTGAGAGCGCTTGACCATTCCCTTAGGACGGAAATGGCCAAAATTAAGTGTGCGTTATATACAAACAATTGTTTGATATATATATTGTCTGTGCTTCTTCATTTTTTATCAAATCGTTTAAGATAGTTGTGCTCTCAATATTCGGTTTAAAATTTTTAATTAACCAACAAATTAAGGTTGCAACATTTTGATGAACTCTTATCTACTGGACACCTCAAAGAATACTTCTTTACGTCACAGCTACAATTTGTAAAATAAAATTGTATCCGTCTAAATATATTGAACTATTTTTATAATGATTTTTTTTATCGATATTTACTAACAATTCCAGTAGTCTTGCAAAGTTTGAAATCGATCAACTGGCCTATATTTATTTCATACTCTTAAGGAAAAGTCGACAAAGATTTTTCTTCGAGTTATGAATAAAAAGTCAATAGTAGTTTACTGAATTTCAAATTTCATTGATAAATGCAGAAGACAAATAAAGGTAACAGACAAATATTGAAGTAATCGTTTGAACTAATAAAAGACGAGGCTTGGCGAGTTGAAAAACAATACGTATCCTGCTATCTGCGAAGTAGGTATCATCCGCCATGCCAACCCTAAATGTTATAATAATGAACAGAATACAGTCGCTGGTGAGTTAAACCTTATATCTCAGTACTTAATGATGATGAACATAACGCTTAGTGTTAGCTTTTATTTATTTTTCTAATAACCCTTGAACACTATTTGTATAAGATAAAACAAGAAGAAGAAAAAAACTAAGTAAAGTTCTGAACGGAAAGTCCAATATCAAATGGAAATATCAGAAGCGCAATCACTTCAAACAAACAAATAAAAACTGTCATATTCCTGACTTTGTACAAGCATATTTTTATGTAGAAAATGAGAAATCAAACTTGGTTTTATAACTAGCTTAACCTCACACTTTATGATAGTCGCAAATTATTCCATATATATTGAAAAATTATGTGAGTAAAACAAACAGACAAAATAGGTAAAAACAAGAATGTGTCCAAAGTACACGGATGCCACACTCGCACTATCATTTTCTATGTTTCATGGACTTTGAAATTAGATAAATATCTAATTTGGAATTAAAATTAGAGAGATTATACTATAGGGAACATGTGTACTAAGTTTCAAGTTGATTGGACTTCAATTTCATCAAAAACTACCTTGACCAAAAACTTTAACCTGAAGCGGGACGAACAAACGAACGGACGGACGGACGAACGAACGAACGAAGCCACAGACCAGAAAACATAATGCCCCTCTACTATCGTTGGTGGGGCATAAAAAAATTTAAAAAAATTGAGATATAGCAGTGAACATTGTATTATAATCTTAATCACTATAAAAACAAACAACTATTGCAGCATATTGTGTGGAATATACCATGTGTGAAAGCCTAATCCCATAGTTGACCTGAATATAAGAAGTAGAGGGTTGTGTTTATGTAGATATCGAATAGAAACAAAAAGGTTACAGTGACGTTACACGTTTGAAAAACATGGCTTGTCTTTCTGGTTTGATCAGTAAAATAATTATCTACAAGATAAACAATTATTCCTTATGGCATTCTGTTAACGGGGGTAGATGTTTTTATTACTGTTTTTAATCAGTAATACATTCTGTGAATAATATTGTTGTGATTTGGTTTCCTTGCGCATGCTAAAAAACTAAACTGAACAAATTCGATCCGTACTGACATATTTTTTAGTCTAATATAATTTGATAAGTTGAAGTTGTCTTTAAATTAGGTTTCAGTATCAATGAATACAGTCTCTTAGGTCGTTAATTTGTGTTTAGTCGTTTGTTGTCGATCATTTTTTTTAAGACATATAAACGTTTGATTCCTAAATATTTCCTGTATACAATTACCCTAGTCGTCCAGGAACAGGCTAATGGTTTGTTGTCAATCTAATTAGTCAAGCCTTTTCAACTTATTTAAATAGCTTTTTGGGCTATTTCATCACTATGTCAGATCAAAAAGAGGATTAGGGGTCTGTAAATAGTCTTAATCTCGCAATATATACGTGTCTATCTATGCCCAATCCGGAACCTTTTTAATTCAGTGTGTTTCGTTTACTGCTGTGAATCATATTGTATTTTCGTTTATTGTTTTGTACATAAACAAAACCTTGTTTAATTTATTTAAATTGGATTTTGTATCTGTCATTCGGGTTCTTTTATAGCTTGCCATGTGGAATGGTTTAGCTAATAGTCGAGAACTGTACGGTGACATATAGTTGTTAGCCACTATATGGAAAGTTTGCCTTCTGCCATTTTGCAACATTTTCTAAAAGACATTATGTCAAGTTCACACTTAACATGCTAAATATATTAAAAATACTAGTACATCAATAACACAACTGTTTTACTTAATACTAAAAGATAAAAATAATGTGCAAAATTTATATTTAACTTTTAGACATATTGATGATGTTCTGTCACTTAATTAGCCACTTTTTATTCAGTGCTTTTCGTATGTCGATGTATATCATATTTCATTTTCGTTTATTATTTTGTTTATAAATTAGGCCTTGCATCTCATCTTTGAAGTTTTTTTTTCAATCTGTTTAAGTTTGTCATGCGAAATTGTTTAGGTCATAGTCGAGGCCTGTACATGGGGAAATAGTTGCTAACTTGTCGTATTTGGTGGAAAGTTTTTTTGTTTATTGTACCACAATTTTTTGGTAAATTTTTATATGACGTTCACCTTTAAAATATTAAATATACATCAGTAACACAACTATTTCATCCGAATACGAAAAGATGTTCAAAGTTCATTATTTCACTGTCATATATTTTATCATTCATTAAAGCACATATTATTCAGTGCTTTCTCTTCAGATTTTCCATTGAACTTCAGATTAAGGATACCCTAGAAATCAAACTGTCTGCATCATATCTTCATAAATTCATAGATATTGACACAGATGAACAATTTCAAACTAGACTTTATTACAAACGTGATAATTTCAACTTTCCATTTGTCAACTTTTCATTTCTAAGTAAATGTAGTGCAATCCACTCAGCTGCATCGTATGTAATTTTCATATACCATTTGAAACGTTACGCTCGTCCGTGTTTAAATTTTTTAATAGGGAAGTACTCCTTACACAAAAGCTGCCAACAATTTGGGGAGCACAAACCCACCAATCATTTACTTATCTAGATTTTTGTTGAAAAAAAACACAATAATCACAACACAGCTATATATACTAATTTGGATACCATTTTCTATTAGGGGAAAACTAAAATAAACTATTAGAATTTCTAATAAATTTTGTATGACATACCAGCTGGTATTGATTGATAATTATTATACATTTTTTAAAAGATAATAGAATCTAATGACCTGAGGAAATATGACAAGGTTAAACTAACTAAGTTGCACATAGTGTCTCAATAAAATAAAATTAAAAACAAAAATATCAGGTATATAATTTATTTAAATCTATGTTGTTAACTGTTTTTGTAAATAATCAAATATTTTGTTTAAAGCAAATTCTTGCGTGTAATTATTTATATAAAATCAAAACCAAGTGAACAATGTTTAACCAGAAGCGACATTTCTGTGTTTATTTAAGTCACTACTGGCTGAACAAAACGTAATAACTTGAATCAAAGTATATTTCTTCATTATTTACCAAATTATCAGCGCAAATTCCAAAAATAGGAATGACTTTATTTGTTCATTATCAAAACGTTTTTTTTTTCTTTGAACATGCATGAAGTTCGAAATAAACTCATCATAGATACCAGGACTAAATTTTGTATATACGCCAGACGCGAGTTTAGTCTACAAAAGACTCATCAGTGACGCTCGAATCCAAATCCAAAAAAAGTAAAAAATGCCAAATAAGTACGAAGTTGAAGAGCATTGAGGACCAAAATTCCTGAAAGTTAGATTGTGTAACAACTCTGTTTTCATTTAAAACAAATAACCAGGAAAATATAACGAGATAACAGGAATCACTAAAATTACTACAGTTCATATGGCCACATCAATCATTGGCACCAACCAAGTCTCCAATATAACGAACAAACAAATTAGGTAATAAACCATCAAACAACACAATGTCAAGACATGTACAGTATGGCTTAGTTCAGGCAGACCATATGATGACGTTAGACCATGTTCATGTCAAAATTATGTAAAATTCATCGGCGATATTCAAATGTTTTTATCTTTTCCTTTTAGACTTAAAAAAATGTGAAAATGATACCAATATACATGTACATAGGAAAATATTTTATATGTCAGTTTTAAATTGGAAGAACATTTTGATCCGATGAATCAAAACAATATTGCAAATTGAATAACAAGAAACCAGTTTATTAGACAGTTTTCAGACCTATCTACAATGATGTCAACCTGAACAAATCAACAAACAACTGAATTATCTCGTAGCTATTGAACCGTTCTGGAAACAGAAAGATCGTTAACATATGGTTAAATCAAATGTTCAATCAAATCAAATGAATGGATAACAACTGTCTTATTCCTGATTAGGAACAGTCGTTTCATTATGTAGAAAATGGCGCATCAAAATTTATTTTAAAGCTAGCTTAACCTCTCATTTGTATGACTTGAATCAACCATATTTAATAAAATAGCTGGTACTGAAAAATAAGATTTACTCGTCACCAGATTTCACATTTTGAATTTGATTTTACTGCACTTTGAATAGACATTATATGTTCATTAGATACATCTGAATGTGATTAAAAAGTCAATGGATGGTCGTTGTGTTTGTTTGGGTCTCCTTTCCGTATAACAAAATTGTGATAAATCTCTCAAGATGTGTTTTCTTAGTTTTAATTCCTCGTTCGTCCACTTATGATCCATGCAATTATGTTCGTAGTACCAATTTAACTTTGAAAATACTTATTTGTTTATGAGTTTATGGGGTTTAACACGGCAAAAAACTTACCCTTTCGGAGCAACTGAGATCACCTCCAGTTTTTGGCGAGGTTCGTGTTGCCCAGTCTTTAATTTTCTATTTTGTTTCTTGTGTACTATTATTTGTCTGTTTGTCTTTTTTTATCTTTAGCCATGGCATGGTAAGATTATTTTCGAATTATGAGTCAGACTGTTCCTCTGGTATCTTTCGCACCTATTTCAAACATTTCATAGTTATTATCACAAATTGATGGACCATCACGATGTGTATTTGTTTAAAAAAAAAAAGGGATACATGATTATTTTTGCGGTCGTAAAGTACAAGCATGATGGTCTGATCCAATTGTGTATTATTGTACTGGAGACTATACTGTGATGCAAGTATTGCTAGTCTGAGAGATGTTTGATATGGAGACGCATCCGATCTTGCTTTTATTGTAACTCCATGATGCAATTCCCTCGGCTTTTACTACTTTGTTAGTATATTCAAGATTTATCTAGGGGTTCTCATTTGGGGGGAGGGTCTGATCCCGGATCCTGCTTTTTGTATAGTGTGATCCACTATCTAGACAGTAGATCCAGTCTTAGGTCAGTAGTAAACAGCATGACGAATTTATGGCACACGGGATTTTTTTCTGCAAAATTTTGTGTAAAAATAAACATTGAAATATAATGACACTAATAGATGACGTCACCATCAATAGTAGACGTGACGTCATGAACCCATTATGAAATTTAATGACCCCTTAGGAATCCATATGGTTCATCACATGACGTCTTTAAATCCATCATAGCGTTATTAATTTACCCTAGGTACGATAAAACATCATATGTCTATACTCTTCAAAACTTCATATAGTTAAAAACTTTAAATACACCTTATTTCTTTATTTAAACAATGTTCTTAGTCACAATTTACCTACATAATCCTCATTACATTGCAGGCATGACAGAATTTCAATGTACTTTTCCAAGCCCATGGACAGGTCAAACTTTTGATATTTTTTCTTGGACTTGGATATTTGACTCTGATTGCCAAACAATCACTCTACCCAATCCAGCTGGACCGACACAAACGTGGCTTTGTCACCAAATAACAGAACGCTTCCTTATTGTCTGGTATGTGATCAATTAACGTTAAATCTGCAAATCATTTGAAAACTCACTGTAGCACTAAATCTGCTATTCTGAAAACAGAAAAACAAAATATTCCTTATTGAGTCAAAACTTCTACCGATGGATTATTAATTGCCGAGGGTATCACCAATCATTCAGCAAGTGTATTCGCTGAAACCATTTAGAACTTTTGTTTTAATATATATGGAAATCCTCTAAAATTAAAGAATGTATCACACTGATACTTAGCTAAGATTTCTTCTCTTCTCTTCGTTGGACCTTTGGTTGTTTGTTTTTTTATCATTTCGTCAACATTTACATTGGGTTCGAAATACTTGGTCTCAAGCATCACTGAAGCTATATTAATTGTCGAATTACGAATCTGGTGCAGTACCATTGGAGGGGGGCATTGGTGGCCAATTGGTCTAAGTAGTTGAACTACTAGCTGTAGCACTAGCCTGTCAACACCGAGGTTTTGACTTCTAATCGTCCATCTGGCAGGTGCGCCCGATTCCAATCTTAATTCCTGGAATTGTTAGTTTTCCTACCGAACTTCGCGGTGGTTCTCTCCGCTTGAAAGCGTTGGAACCCCCTTTAAAAATTTTGCTTGATTGGCACCTGATTAGTGGACAAAAGGTTCGAACATACAAAAATAGATAAGAATTGGGATGTTTTAATGAAATGATATAGATTCCAAGAATCAGTACTGCACTTTGAACACCACAATCAACTGAGTTTTACTTATTGACTTTGTGAAAACTAAGATTGGGGGAAAATAAGTGCAAAATGTATGATTTTTTTTTTATTTCAATCATGGGTTGTATCTGTTATAGTATCTAAATAACTGTTTAAAATATCCTATGATGCTTTTTTCACTGATCTTTGCGTTGAACTTGTGTTCAAGGAGATTTTTCTATTTAGCTTAGTATATATGAAAGTCTTTCGTTACTTAAAAATCGATTGATTGATTGTTAGTGTTTTAACGCCACTTTTAAGTGCCGCTTTTAGTATATTCCGTGGCGGCCAGTTTTTACTGGTAGAGGAAGCTGGAGGGCCCGGAGAAAACCACGACCTTCGAAAGGGAATCTGACAACCCGTATATTTTTGAAGCGACAAAGTCAGAACAAGAATTAAATAAAATAAAATAGCTATAATCGTCTAGTAGGTTTAAAATATCTATGCTAGTTAACATCGTTTCATCAAATATTCAGATATGATGTCCAAGCAAGATGTCAATAAAATCAAGAGACAACATTTTTGTTGGTCAGCCCACAAACATGTAAGAAACTAAACTTTAAGCTATCAATGTTCAATTTTTGTCTCGCTTGACGGAGTCAAAAAGCGAGACATAGGTATGCTGTTTCCGTTTGGTTAACGCCCTGTCACTGTCTTGTGATTTTTTGAGTATAACTAGACTTTTTTTTATTTTTGGAGTATAAGGGTCGTGTGTAAATTTGTTGACGAAGAGCTAGTACGCTCTATCTACTCACGATTCGTCTTATACCGTGTCTGGAATATAGAGCTGATTGTTTAAGACACTTGAAATGGTTAACTTTAGACATTTCTAATTTGAAAACTTATTACCAATTAATGCAGTTGCATTTAATTTTATGTGTATTTGTTATATTATAGAAAAAAATATAACAATTTTAATGGATATAAATCGTTAAAAAAATGGGTGTGAGTTGGTAAAAATACGAGTTGGTAAATATTGGGTACGAGTTTGCGAAGGTACGAGTTGACATGGCTCCACAGCGACCTCGTGTTCCATTTTATTCTAGATTTGTATTTCTAGATTTGTCAAACTTCTTGATTTGTAACATGTTGATTTGTAACTTGTATTTTTTCTTTAGAAACGGAACTTCTCATTGGCTGGCAGCGGTAACAATTACACAGACACATCTCACAAAACGTGACTCAAACAAAGTAACTACATTTCACAAATTAAGAAATGTAGAAATTCATGTAATAAAGAAAATACGTTAACAAATTAACAAATTGTGTTTACATATTAAGAAATTACAGTTTACAAATCAAGAAATGTAGAAATTCATGTAACATGTGTAACGGATGGAAAAACACATGTTACAAATTAAGAAATTACATTTTACAAATTAAGAAATTGCATGTTACGAATTAAGAAATTGCATTTCACAAATTAAGAATTATATTATTTTGCCGGATATTCCCTTCCATAAGAATATAATTACAAGAATGATAAGTGTACACAATACAACACTAGTCTTGTAACAAATCTTAAAATGTCTTGTACCAAGTCAGAAATATGGCAGTTGATATCAAATAACCCGTTTCTATGTATCTTGGTGTTTGTTTCTGTTGTTTCGTTGTTTTCCTAATATAACTAATGTGTTTCACTCTGTTTTAGTTTGTAAGCCGGATTTGTTTTCTCTCAAACGATTTATTACCTTTGAAAAGCGGTATACCACTGTTGCCTTTATTTATCATTATTTCAATTTTTTTTTATTTCACAATAATGTGAAAAACTACTTGCATACAAAACGGTCAAGTCATATTGTTCCATTCTATGGCATATGCACTAGGTTCATCAATTCAATACAAAGTAAATCCAAAAACTAATTGGCATACACTATTTATTTGTTTTATTGACTTAATAAAACAACGGTCAAGTACTATAGTTATATTTCAAAGTGTGTACGTTAAATTCTGATGTTCAAAATAAATCCTAGATCCTTAAACAAGTTAAAATCCAGAGTACGCCACTCCATACAGTTTAGCTTTGTTAGGACTTCCTTTTAGAGTAACACACCCTATATAGAAATGGTCAGGTGAAGACAACGCAAGGGAACATGGCCACATAATCCCTATATCATCAGTCCTAACATATGTTATGAATACTCCATCACAGCTCAGTATATGGAGTGTATGATTGTTACAGTCAGTCACTACAATATTATCCAAGGGTGTTGTTAGTAAGTCTGTAGGTCTAAATGTTCGGTCCTGATTGTTGACATCATGATGGCCAGTGTATATTTGTATAATGTTTCCTGCTTGTCCCAAAACTACCACTCTACCCCTGTTTAATATATCTAACTGATCAATCACCCAGATGTTACCATTACTGGTACTGGTTATCCTTCGAGGAACTGTAAATAGCTTTTTGTTGTTACTATCTAGTTCATATTTCTGCAAACAAGTCCGTTCCTCATCCTTCATGTCATTGACTGTAACTATCGTTTGTCCTCTATGTATAAACGCTGATCCGTCTTTTATAGCACCTATTATAAGCTTTCGATCACTGGTAACATGTATTCCACTTGTACGTAATCCTATGTGTAAATAGTAATCAAAATTGCATATTTTCCCAGTACTTTTATTCAGCAGCTTCTTTATACATGTTATAAGCCAGTTATCTTTGATGAAAATTTTCAGATCGTATCCACCAACTGATAAAAGAATATTATTGTGTGCATCTACTGCCATATCATATACATCCATTTTGAACTTTGATAGGATTTGTATACTTGTGTTTGTTATCTGCACGTGAGCCAAAACGCTATTTAAATAATCTGCTATCCACAAGGAATTAGGAGAATTTGAAATCACTGTATCGATATTACTCAAATTTGTGGTTAGTATCCTGGTAACTCTAATCTGTGGTTTTGTTTCTTGATCTGTCACTTCTTTTTCTGATTCCAGTTTCAATGGACTGTCAAGA
Organism: Mytilus galloprovincialis; assembly: GCF_965363235.1. Lineage (NCBI taxonomy): Eukaryota > Metazoa > Mollusca > Bivalvia > Mytilida > Mytilidae > Mytilus > Mytilus galloprovincialis. The sequence continues at coordinate 17,499,856 of NC_134846.1, forward strand.
ATACATTTCGACAAATCTAACTTGCTGTTAAGTTTACTTCTCGTCTCCCTCTGAATTGCTAGCACTTTATCGATCTCGGCTTTGTATTTTGAATTTTCGTAATGCATTTGGTACAGACAATTTCTTCTATAATCTTAATATGAATAAAACAAAAATCTGACACTGCTATAACACAGTCTGAGAACTAAATATTAGGTTATTTCCCTCCTTTATTGCAACTATTTTTAGAATGTACATCTTGCATTCTTGTTTTAGATGAATATATTAACATTTTATACACATTAGTATTACTGAACGGTGTACTCATTTTCTATATATCTTTTAAGTTCCACTGTCAGCAAAACTGGCATGTTCGCTCATTGAACATTTTTATTTTAACTTTATCATCGACAAAAAATACTGTAAACTTCCCTCCCTTCATGGTAAAGAGCAGTATATATGCTACCACTGTTTCGGAGTTATATACTTTCTTATCGTACTTCCACTTTTACCTTTATGCGGTTCACATTTTTTACGGGAGAATTTAAACAGATTATTAAGAACTTATTTTGCAACATTTGTTCAAGGGCTTTCAATAAATTATTGATAATGTTTGTCAGACATAACACATTATGTCTACATATAAGTACGTTTTAATATTCGAGTCATAAAGAAATTATCTGATTATCTGAATAAGATTTTTTATTCGTGTAATGACTGTAATTGAGAATTTGCCCCCTTTTTAGGGAATAACAATCTCAGTGTAATTGCCTAAAATCGGTTGATCAAAATGAAATCAACGAAGCATGTATCTGATATCAACATTTGTTGTTTATAAATAGATGACAAATATGTCAGCTTTATTTGGTATCGATTTTGTTCAATCCAAGTACTGACGTGCTGCTAACTCGGTTGAATCTGTATTGAGATATCTTGTAAATATTTTTTTTCTCAGAATTCCTACTCTCGAAAAAAAGTGCTAAAAGTAACAGAATGTTTTTTTTTTATCATCATCCACAAGTTTATAAGGTATTTAAGAGTCAATTAGTGGGTAAGGTTATGTGGTCACAGTGGGTCAGAAGAGACTGATAAAAAAAGAACGTGATAAACCATTCTGATCACTTAAGATTCCAAACAATGTTCGAATGAAACGTGACTCTATATCCAACGGTCAAACATGCACCCTTTTCCGAATATGTTTTTCTAATAGATTGAAAAAGTCAAATCGATTATAAATCGTGTGGGTTTTTCATATGCGTGATTTCTTTCCCTTGGAATTGCTGATAAGACCTTAGTTTGAAGTCTTAAATTTATATTGATAAATTAATACAAGTTCTTAGTTTAAGAGCAGTTTCTCTTCTTTTTGTTAATCTTGACATGATGTTAAATTGTTTCTATAAACAATTAAAATTCGTGTGTTTTATACAATGCTTAAAGGAGTAGGTTCAGTAAAAGACCCTTTTGGCCCCAAAATATAGCAGTTTTACAAAATTGTTAAAATGTATCCTTTCAGTTCTTTATTGGACATTATAATACTTCTGCTAAATAAAAATGGGCTGTGTTTGACAATACTATGCACATATATCGGGTACTAGCATCATTAAGTCATGCTAAATTACTGGAAATCTTCAAAATTGTAGCATTTTAGTTATATTTAAGACGGTTTCCGTCTAAATGGAAGTGGCCGCATTCGTGTTCATTCTTAATATTGAAATGCAAGTTGTATTTGATGATAATACATAACATATATAAAGGTTGAGGATGAACCCGGATGCGGCCACTTTCATTTTTGACAAAAACCATCTGAAAAGTGACGATGTTTGGCATATTTGATAGATTTTTCATATTTAAGCTAGAATCGGGGCGTTTTTAATGAGTAAATCAGTTAAAATCTTTTACATATTCTGATTAAATCAACTAAAATAGACACTTAAGTGTTTAAAAAGGGTCTAAAATCTGTGTCAGATGAACTTAAGATTTGAGGCCAAAATCGGCCCATACCGGACCTACTCCTTTAAAACATATTTTAGTTGATCTAACTCAATGTTACACTGCTTTAAATATAGACTGCAATTTTTAATTGACACTCTTTTTAAGGTTAAAACTTTGTCACTTGTACTATTAAGTTTCGTAAAAAAGTTATATCCTAGAATCGAAAATTCATATGCACTCATATTTTGTACAAAGGTCAAAAGTTAGGGCTGCGCAGCATATTTTCAACATTTCTATGCCCTGAACTTCCAAGATTTATAACCTCACTTCACGTTGGGTCTTCCTCAGAATTCAGTTTAGCCGCTATCCAAGTGCATTTATACAAGTAACAATGGATTTTGATTGTCGTTTGCCGAATTCCAAATAGGTTATTCATAATAAGCCAAAAACATGGGTATTAGATAATTCTCTTTTTTTTTTATTTAGAAATTATCTTGGTACAGGAAGTTGACTTGAATTAAATAATTTGATTAGTTTTACATTTGCCGTTTCAAGGTTTTTTTGACTGATTATGCAGATGGGCTTTTTCTGATTTTTATAGCTATTCTCCTCATACTAGCAAGTTTAAGATTTATTTGACTTGCTTGCTTTGTTAGTATAAAAGATTGCTCAAGCACCGTAATAAAGATAGGCATCTGCTATCAATAGATAGGCGAGGCTTCAGCTTGTACAACTTATATGCTTATAAATTGTATGTTATTGGAAGTTAAGCATATAAGTTGAAGACCCACATATCTATTGATTGCAAATGTAAATCTTAATTAGAATGATTGGGTTAACATTTATACAAACAAAGCAAGCAAGCCAACCACACTTTAAACTTGCTAGAATTCAGATAACAGCTTTAAAAGGATGTACACTGACCTAGTTATTTGTTAATTTCTATCACGTCATTAAGTCTACTCGAGGGTTGTCTCATTGGCAATCATACCACAATTTCTTATATTCAAATACCATGTGGATGTAGAATTTCAACTGATGAATTCCAAAATGGGGAAACAGAGAATATCCATGTGATCTGCATGTAAATTACAGCTCATGTATTACTGGTTATATTTAGGTCTATCAAATTAATTTGTTAAACACTTGTTTTCTTCAAGAAAAGACATATTGCATATGCTTAAATCCGGATAAGCCTGTGTTGTTCACCTGCATCTTTATTGATTGACAGATTTGAGAAAAAAAATCATCATTGAAGGCGAATAACTCTATTAAGAATGAACTTGCAATTCCGGTCATATTGACAAATGTATTTTGCTGAACAAGCTTGGTTAAATTTGGCACAGAGGTGAGGATCTTTGTAAAAGATAACAGACAACAGCAACTGACAACAGAATACGAGTGATTGCAAAAGCTAACAACAACCATTTGGGCCAGATGAGCTAAAATTAAGATGATGCATAGAGGGCAATGAAAATCAATATGTCCAATTAAGAAAGATAGACATTACCATGTAGAAAAATGAAAATCAAAAACCATATCGATTACCTTAGCTGTATTTGGCAAAACTTTTAAGAATTTTTGGTCCTCTATGCTCGTCAACCTCATACTTTATTTGGACATTTTTTTTAATTTTTTTTTTTATTTGAGTGCACTGATTAGTCTTATGTAGAGAAAACACATGTCTAGTGCAAATACAAAACTCTATCCTGGTATCTATGATGAGTTTATTTACATTACATTACAGTGATTACACACAAAATAACAATTAAACAACATGAACCCCGACAAAAAAAAGTAACTCATGTGCTCTTGATGGGTAGACAGTACCTGCTCCAAATGTGGCCCCATGGTTGTTGCTCACGAAAGTAAAAATTCAAGAGGTCCACCTCATTCACTTATTTCTGTATTTTTGCTCTGTCCCAATCATTGATCTTGTGTAATATTGATGTACCTTAATTGTCAATAAACTCCACAATAATATGACTTCAACTTTACTATTTCTATCATTCCTTTGATGCAGTAGTCTCTCTTTTAGTAATACCTTTTATGAAGAAAGAACAAGTCCAGGAAAGTTTGCCTCCAATTTTTTAGATTTCATGCATCTTTTGTAAAACATAACACACTTAAGGTGGGCTGAAAATACAAGCCAAAATTTGTGATCTAGAAATTTAAAGATTATCAATACATTTATTGAAATTCACAACATTTGTTCCTTTATAGCAATTTTTTTCAATGTGTCTCTTACTTCTATTTAATCTGGTTGTATCGCCTCTGATTAGATTTATTTTAAATGGATTTAAAACAATTAATGACAACACGAAATATTTATTCTAAGCAATCAAGACCACCACATTTTTTTTTATTAGGCATACACAATTTATCAACCAACCTCTTGGATAAATTTTTGAATTATCTTATAGCTATTTTCCTAATACATGTAGCATAAAGGTTGGATTTAACCAGATTATAAAGAACTTATTTTGCAACATTTGTTCAACAATAAATTATTGATAATGTTTGTCAGACATAACAAATTATGTCTACATATAAGCACGTTTTAATATTCGAGTCATAAAGAAATTATCTGATTATCTGAATAAGATTTTTTATTCGTGTAATGACTGTAATTGAGAATTTGCCCCCTTTTTAGGGAATAACAATCTCAGTGTAATTGCCTTAAATCGGTTGATCAAAATGAAATTTACGAAGCATGTATCTGATATCAACATTTGTTGTTTATAAATAGATGAGAAATATGTCAGCTTTATTTGGTATCGATTTTGTTCAATCTAAGTACTGACGTGCTGCTAAATCGGTTGAATCTGTATTGAAATATCTTGTAAATATTTTTTTTCTCAGAATTCCTACTCTCGAAAAAAAGTGCTAAAAGTAACAGAATGTTTTTTTTTTATCATCATCCACAAGTTTATAAGGTATTTAAGAGTCAATTAGTGGGTAAGGTTATGTGGTCACAGTGGGTCAGAAGAGACTGATAAAAAAAGAACGTGATAAACCATTCTGATCACTTAAGATTCCAAACAATGTTCGAATGAAACGTGACTCTATATCCAACGGTCAAACATGCACCCTTTTCCGAATATGTTTTTCTAATAGATTGAAAAAGTCAAATCGATTATAAATCGTGTGGGTTTTTCATATGCGTGATTTCTTTCCCTTGGAATTGCTGGTAAGACCTTAGTTTGAAGTCTTAAATTTATATTGATAAATTAATAGTTCTTAGTTCAAGAGCAGTTTCGCTTCTTTTTGTTAATCTTGACATGATGTTAAATTGTTTCTATAAACAATTAAAATTCGTGTGTTTTATACAATGCTTAAAGAAGTAGGTTCAGTAAGACCCCTTTTGGCCCCAAAATATAGCAGTTTTACAAAATTGTTAAAATGTATCCTTTTAGTTCTTTATTGGACATTATAATACTTCTGCTAAATAAAAATGGGCTGTGTTTGACAATACTATGCACATATATCGGGTACTAGCATCATTAAGTCATGCTAAATTACTGGAAATCTTCAAAAATTGTAGCATTTTAGTTATATTTAAGACGGTTTCCGTCAAGACCACCACATTTTTTTTTATTAGGCATACACAATTTATCAACCAACCTCTTGGATCAATTTTTGAATTATCTTATAGCTATTTTCCTAATACATGTAGCATAAAGGTTGGATTTACTTGCTTGCTTTGTTTGTATAACTGCTTGCTCAAGCATTGTAACTTAGTTTTACACTTGCAATCAATAGATATGTGGGGCTTCAACTTGTATACTGTTATTGGATGCTTGAGCAAACAATCATACAAAGAAAGCAAATAAGTCTTTAAACTACATGCATTAGGACAAAAGCTCTAAACATAAGTTTATTGTCTCATTTGGAATCTTATCACATCTTTTTATATGTGTCTAATATTCAGTACATCTATGTCCCCTGTACTATGTTGTAGCAAAGATATATTTTTTTAAATTTTCTTTCCTTATTTATTTCTTTTCTAGACCAAACTATTTAAATTTCTCTAATTGATGTGCTATTTTCACATTTCTTCAGCGGTGTGAGAAAAATATTTCTCCTCACTAGTGAAATGACTGTTCATAAACAAAAGATTGGTTGAAATTTAATTTTGACTTTAAAATTCCTTGATTTCTTCTGAATTTCCTATTGTGACGTCATGATGAAAGCAACCATACCTAATGACGTCACATATAAAGAACAAAACTTTTTGCAAATCTTCGAAAGGGAAGGATAATCAAAGAGCTGAAAGCTCTGAGGAAAAATGACGCCACTGTCTCTAATATTGGGATAGTTTTTATGCAAGTCTTGATTTTCACATACCTTAATTAGTTTAACAATGCAACATGTCTCGTAAGCATATAATTGATATTTGTATATGTGTGTGTGTGAAGTGAAGGTGTCAACTGGCTGTGTTTTTTTTTAAGACAAATGAATAGGTCAAGACTACCTGAATTGTACAAATAAATACCGTAGAAAGGCTTGTATATTTCTCACTGGTACGTCTGAATCCGTGTCCGTTCGCGCCCATTCACGTTTGCGCCCACTCATGTTCGCCCCCTTTCACTTTCACACCCTACATGTTCGCACCCAATCTTAATTGGTTTTGTGTTTAATAACTCTGTAAGCAAGTGTTTTCTTATAAGTATAATTGTTGTCATTGTCTCAAAAATAAAGTGTTGAATAAATCTTAATCATGTTTTGGATAGGGTATTGTTAAAAATAATAATAATCCTTTCTAAATAAAGTGGTATTTTGTCAACGTTTTATTTTGTGTTGAATAACTCTTAATCATGTTTTGGTTAGTGTATTGCTATAACTTTGTTTCATTGACTTGTTTCAAAATGAAGTGAGATTCTGACTATGTTTTTTTCTGTGTGTTGAATAAATTTTATCATGTTTTGGTTATAATAGTGGATTGCTATATTTTAGTTCCTATATTTTATTGCTTCGTTGTTTCAGATCAAAGGGACCAAGCTGTTAAAAACAATTATCTTTTGTGTTTTTCCTTTAAAATCTTCAATGTTTTACTCATACCAAGCTATAAATACATTCAGTATTTACACCAAAGCAATTTAAAACAACAATCATGATTTTCCAATTATTCAACTTGAATTTGAATTAAAATTGGGCGCGAATGAGTGCGAACGGACCTTGGGTGCGAACGTGCGAGCTGCGAACATGTAGGGTGCGAAAGTGTATTGGGCGCGAACAGACCTGATACCACAGTCTGAACCCCCTTCTCCCACAAAATATTAAGTAAATAATCTTTTTGTTACTGTTATCAAAGGTCTAATGAAACTCAGGTAATTTCAAACATTTGTCAAAGAATTCTAGTCAAACCGGTACCTGGTTAAATTGGCACCTGGACAAATCAGCACCTGGTTAAATCGACACCTGATATAGTCAATTCGTCACCCATGTTAAATATATATTTTTAACAGTATTTTAAGCAAAAAGAGTAAAAATAAGAAAGGAGTTGCCAGAATTTTTTTCAGTATTTAAGCAAAAAGAGTTAAATACTAACTTTCACATTTTTGGGTGTTCATGTACATTTTGTATATATTTATTTTTCTCAACTAAATGACTTTTTTGGTGTATTTTTAATGATATATAATGTATATATGAGTAGTCCAAATAATTATTACGTCTGGCAAGGCTTTTATTAAATTCATTCTGGGACACCTTCCTATGACCGCAAGGCTATCTTAATTTTTTTCTGGGACGCCCAGAAAAAAAAAAAATATCCCACCCAGACGTCATAATTATTTGGACTAATACATGAGATATTGGATATTTTTATGCATTATTTTAACCAGTTGAGCATTTTACAGGATTGTTGGTTTAATGCTGTTTAAATTTTACTGAAAAAACACCTTAAATTTGCTAATTATTTGGCATGAAAGTTTGATTTATTGAAAGGGACTCATAGTTTTCCATTTTATTTTTAATAATTGTCTAATTGTTAAAACAACAGTTGGGTAAGGGATTCGTTGTTTACCTTTATACACAACAACATATTCACTTTGGTTTCCTTATTTACCTAAATACACAACAACATATTCACTATGTACTTGGTAACAGTTATTAATTAATTGAATAGAAAATATTATAACAAATATTATTGGATGCCGAATTGACGTCAAATAGGTGCCGATTTGACTAGATGCCAATTTAACTAGGTGCCGACTTAACTTGTACGTTTCAATTCCTCTGCGATCGTTTGCGGTATTTTCTTGAGAAAACCTATTTTCCATCATCAAAGAGAAGAAGAAACTGCTTGAAAATGATTCTGGAACGCTTCATGATTGTTAAAATAAGTTTAATTCACTCAAATAACAATTTTGAAACTTGCGATGTTTAAACAGGAAGTTTCAAAAGCACGTGTAAAAGAAGAAATTAACCGGTGATAGTGGAAATCCGTACATGACAGTTATCACTATAGTACGACTTTGAAAGTAAAACAGTTCCATCCTTTTGTAAAACAGTCTTTAATATACCTATCACATTAATGTTTGAAGGGTCTTAAGCTTATTCAAACCATATAAGTCGGTATGAAACACCAAAACGGAATGAACAATAACCGATTACGTTTTGTAGTTTACAAATTCTAAACTGGTTCCCGTCAAACTACAACACTTTGTTCGAGTGTAGTGGAATACAAGCAGGAACCAGTTTGTTTGTATAGTAAATTATGAAACCGAGTGTAAACTGGTTCCTGGCTGATAACTACACAATGATCATGCATAATGATAACACAAGCAGATTCCAGTTTGTATGGAAAATAGTAAATACGAAACCAAGCGCGGTAGGCAGAGAAATGTCATGAAGTTCAGGTTGGCAGTTATGGAACAATGACTGCGTCATTTTCCAAAAATCATTAGAGAAACAGATTCCACCACTATAACTCCTGTATTACCATATTTCTCCACTCCTCAACAGATAAATTTGAAAAAACTTGGCAAACCTCACACTTAAAATATAAAAATTGAACTGTCTTGAGTGGAGAAATATCGTAATACACTTGTCACAGTGATGAAATCTATATGAACAAAACAGGCTATAACAAGAATGTGTCCATAGTACACAGATGCCCCACTCGCACTATAATTTTCTATGTTCAGTGGACCATGAAATTGGGGTCAAAACTTTAATTTGGAATTCAAATTAGAAAGATCATATCATAGGGAACATGTGTACTTAGTTTCAAGTTGATGTAACTTTAACTTCACCAAAAACTACCTTGACCAAAAAATTTAACCTGAACTTCGCACTATCATTTTCTATGTTCAGTGGACCATGAAATTGGGGTCAAAACTATAATTTGGCATTAGAATTAGAAAGATCATATCATGGGGAACATGTGTACTAAGTTTCAAGTTGATTGGACTTCCACTTCTTCAAAAACTACCTTGACCAAAAACTTTAACCTGAAGCTACGGACACACGGACGAACTGACGGACGAACGAACGAAGGCACAGACCAGAAAACATAATGCCCCTCTACTATCGTAGGTGGAGCATAAAAACAAACACAAATTCTCTTTAAGTGATATATTAGGTTGAATATTTTACATAAAAATTAATTCTAAATAGAGTATTATATACAAAATCAATAGAAATCTTCTTCGTCTCCTGCATCCTTTGTTTGGTTCTGTATCTGCGATTGGCCTTTGTACATTTCTGCCACCTGCAAAATAACATTTATTAAAGGGTTATGATATTTAAACATTAAAATAGTTATGCTGGATGTTAAAATTCAGATTTTGATAAGTTAATACAAGGGAGACAATCTTTTCTATCTTAAAGCTTATGGTTTAATTAGTTGTCTGCACAATTAAATACAGATGGCATTTATGAGTCACGGTTTATTACTTTTAATTCACGATCCAATCTACATGTAAAATATTAACAGGTCATTAATAGTCTGTCAAAAGTCTGCATACAATCCAATAGGGAATGTGTACTTCCTTTGAACAGCTTTAATAACATGCAACACAACAAACAGGTGCCACAATGTTGAGCAGGATCTGCTTACCGTTCTGGAGCACCTGAGATCACCCCTAGTTTTTGTTGCTTAGTCTTAAGTTTTCTATATTGTGTCTTGTGTATTATTATTTGTCTATTTATCTTTTTTCTTTTTTAGCCAAGATGTTATTAGTTTATTTTTGATTAATGAGCTGAATGTCCCTCTGGTATCTTGAATCCCTCTTTTTTTAATATAATCATGAATAAAATGATTCTGCAATAATACATTTTCCTATCCTAAAGACTTTTTTTTTTGAAAGGTGGCTACTTTTAAAAGTTAATCCTAAACTATTGAGAGGCTCATTTATAAAGCTTTTTTCATATTTTACTTTAAATTCTCAAACTGTACATCTGCATTAATACAGAAAACCTATCCAAATTCTACATGTTTGACTAAAATACATCACAGATGAATTTAATTTATTGACTGATTGATTGTTGGTATAATGCACCCGTTTTAGCAGTCTTGACGGTCACTTTTTTATTGGTACAGGAAGCTGGAGATGACAGTACTTCACTTAAATTTGTCTTTTTCTTGTATTGGTAACATACATGAACTTTTTTTTGTAACCCTTTTCAAAATTTTAAATGGATTAATTCCTAAAAGGTGTTATATTATGAGAGAATTGCAATCTAATCTGTCAACCTTACAACTGCTTTACATCTTATTCATCAGATAAGTCAAACACATCTAAGCTGTTAAAGTTGAATAATATCTAGTTGTTATAATACCTGAGAGGCTGAGGTAGCTTCATCTGTTTTTTTGTCATCACGAATCCGCAGAAATCGTGGAAATCGTAAAGAAATTCCTTTCTCTGGATCCACCTTCAACAGAAACATACTATTATAAATAACTTCTATAGATATTGAACAATGGAACATGAACAACTTATTGCTCAAATTAGTTCAAACATGGGTTATCAACATAAATTTAAAGGTAGATAACTCTTATATATAAATCATGCAGCCTGTTTTACAACTGATATTTCCTTTAATAATTCAGTTTAGAGCTCTTTTTATGACATAATTTTTTTCTGAATAATTCAAATATGTGTTTACATATTTGTTTGCTTTTATAGTAATTAAGATAATAACACAATGTTGACATTTTTACCTATTATGTCTGTTTGTTTTGTTCACACATCATTGTCACTAAAACTGAATTTTATGGACTGTTAACAAGTGAGAGGTTAAGCTAGCTATAAAACCAGGTTAAATCCACCATTTTCTACTTGTGAAAATGCCTGTACCAAGTCAGGAGTATGACAGTTGTTGTCCATTTGTTTGATTTGTGTGTGAACTTTTGATTTTGTCATTTGATTAGGAACTTTCCATTTAGAATTTTCCTAGGAGTTCAGTATTTTTGTGATTTTACTTTTCTTTGGGGAAAAAAGGGGACATAAATTTGCAGAAATTTTCATCTGGTCTTAAATGTTAAACTTTAACGAGAACTTTTTAAATATTCAATTGTTTGTCAGGAGAGCACAGCTTTTCATCATAGCTTTTCAAATTTTAAAGAAACAAAGACAAATTTCAGCAGAAATGGTTAAGATATCGAATGCAAATTTAGAATGCTTTGCAATCTTGTTATTAATGTTAAAATTGCAAATTGATAGGTTTAGCATAACTACCAACATGCATTTGGAATGTTAAATAAGCATTACTGACAAGGACCCTATAAATTCAGAAATTATTGTGTGTATTTATAATTGCTATTTTGTCATTTTAGACTAAAAAAACATTTTCGAGATATTGAGAAAAATCTTGTTTAGTTCATATAAAAAAATCAAAATGTGAGTTTAAATTATTATGATTATAACCCTCTCGCATTTTTAGCAATTATAAAACATTGCAATAATTTCTGACTTTACAGTACATAAACATACCAGTCCAGATGCTGCCTTGTGTGTTGGTGAAATTGATAAATCTGCACATTTTATTTCCCATACTTGTACAGCATCAAACCAATGATCAGGCAGATGAGAGTTATCATAGCGATAGTATGCCTTGGGTTTATCAATCAAATGTTCTTTAAAGAAGGTAGAATGTTGTTCTAAATCCTCATCAGTGAAACCAGTACCAATCTACAAGAAAAATTTAGTAATAAAACATAACCTATAAAATTGAGAATGGAAATGGGAAATGTGTAAAAGAAACAACAACCCGACCAAAGAGCAGAAAACACGTCCTGAGTCAGGAACCTGTTGTTCAGTGGCAGTCATCTGTTGATGTGGTTCATAATCGTTTCTCGTTTTTGTGTTTTATATAGATTAGAAAATGGATTTTTCCTGTTTGAATGGTTTTGTGCTAATCATTTTGGAGCCCTTTAGCTTGCTGGTTGGAGTTAGCCAAGGTTCTGTGTTGAAAACTGCAATTATAATACAGTGAAACCTGATAAAACTGAACCCTGAATAAACCGGAAACCTGTCTAATCCAACTTTGTTCTGAAGACCAATCATATCACATTTTATGCATTGTGAACCTGATGAAACCGAATACCTGCCAAAACCAAACAAAATCTCAAGTCCCGAAAGGGTCCGGTTTAGTCCGGTTTAACTGTAGTTTACTTTTTACAAATTGTGACTTAAATAGAGAGTTATCACATTGGCACTTATACCATATCTTCTACTATCTAGTAACCAATGTTCAATATTTTTTTCAAATTTCTTAGAAAATTAGAACAGCTTTATAATTCCTTCAAAATTTCTTTGGCAAACATTTTTCAATCAGAGATTATTAGAACAAGGTCTTTCACTTGGCATCACCAATTAAGTAGAAGGCTATTCTAAATTCCCCCTATATATAGCTAGTAACAGCATCATGCAAATTTCAGGTGCCACTCACTGAGAAATACTTTCATTGCTATTTTATGAATTTTTCTATTGATCATACTAACTAATAATTTCCTTTATGGTTTGTATTTGTAATCTCTGTAAAGATGTAATGCATTGGCTTTATGGGAACAAAAGTTATAATAATAGCACAGAAGAGTGATATGAAAAATTATCTCTAGAAACTGAGGATGCATGTCGCATGTAACTTCACCCTAGGTAAAATAAAGATAAACAGATTATCATTGGTCATCTCAACTCAATTGCTTTTCTCACTTTACCATTACTGGCTCAAGTGAGAAAATCAATTTCATTGAGATGACAAATAATAATCTATAAAAACAACACACTTACTTTACATATACTTTGAAATTCTTCATTTTCCTCATCATAACAAGCTAGTAAGAATCCGCCGTATCTCCCTGTTCGTTTTCCTGTTCCTATGTAACCACCTATCACAACAACATCCAATGTGTCACCAACTCCCTCTAAATAGTCTTTCTTTAACTGTAAAATAAATATAAAATGTATTTACATGTCCTCATATGAAGAAAAAAACAAGTAGGACTGTGAAAACAGTGACCATTTTATTGGATGGACAGGAGGTGGGAACATGGACAGAAGGATGGACAATTGTAAACCTTTAAATCCTCTCGCTCTCAAAGTCAGGGTATAATATAACAAAATTCCCATATTTTTCAAATGATCTTCAACTTCTTTCTTTTTTTATTCGAGCAACTTATCTTTAAAGAATTTTTTCTTTCACAATTTCAATTCTTTTTTAAATGTATTGCATTTAATAAATGCAGTTTTCTTCCAGGCTGTTATAGCACTACCACAATTTTGCGCTGTTTTTCTTTTCAATCAACCGTATAAAACCCCTATTTGAAATCATGTCAACCTAATAGATTCCATTTTACTATGTATCTCAACTTTGAAACAGCAGCTTAGTAAATTTTTAACTTTTATCATATAACCTTACCTTCAGCCAGTTATGAGATCGTTTTGCTATTTCATAAGTGGCATTTTTGTCTAAGGTTTTGACCATTAATCCTTCACAATTACCTGTTGAAAAGAAACAGCAATTATAGAATAAAGAAGATGTGGTATGATTACCAATGAGACAACTCACAATCAAAGTAAGAATTATAGGCCTTGTAAAATTTTTATTTCCCTTATTAAAAACATAATGTAACAAGCAATAGATGGAACTGAAGAATTCTTTTTGGTGTTAAACCCAGGCATCTGGCACACAAAAAAGGCACTTCAAAATAACATTTACTGATGGTTGAAAAATACTTTTGGTACAGTAAATATATGATAGAAATTCTGAACTCACCTTCATCATATCACAGAAGCAGATTAGGGAGGGTGCAAAGGGGGCCTATGGAGCTACATATATAATAAATGTATATATTTTTTTACTAGATTCAGTCCATCCGTTAGGGGCACCCCTTTTTCAAAATCCTGGATTTACATCTGTATAAAGTTACATTTTTCAAATTGCCTTCCCTATATAGGCGTTTAATTGGAACAATCCTTATCAAGAAAGCAATTACAAATACTTTAATCTAGCTTTTTGCCTCTTCATTTATTTTACATTTTGAATATTGTTTCATGTAGTTTTTGCACATAATCTGAATCTAAAAACTCTGCAGTGAATAATAATTCCCTGTCCCGCCTTTTGACATTTTATAACAAGATTATTATTAACCATCACAAACAGCAAATGTATCACAAAAGATGAATAAGATATTGACACATAAATTTCCAATCCTGTTATCAATTCTGACTGAAATTAATGGAGTTGCATGTTTTTTTGGGGCATAATTTCACATGTTGCTAGACAGTGATTTTTATAGTTGTTTAAATCCCATTTCAAGAGTCTCTGCAGGGAAAGTCTTTCTCATTAGCCATCATACCAAACTAAAATCCAAAATAAACTTGACTGAAAAATTCTAAATAAAATACCTTTAACAGACTCATCTAAGAATTCGGCAATTTCTTCTGTATCAGATAAAATTTTAGATTTAGCATACACAAATTCTCCTTCAATTTCTTCAAATGACTGATGTAAGAGTTCTCTCCTCCTTCTGAAGGGCTGTGTGACCAGTGATTCACCATTTAAATATAATAAATCAAATGCATACACACAGACCTGGACCTTTATTTCTGAAGCATCAGCATCCTGGAACAAATAAAATACATATATGCGTCTGTTCTCTTTGTAGAAAATCACAAGTAAGACATGGCATTCAAAAAATATAACAAATCTGTAGTCCAATAAAATTACACAACAAACAAATATTCCGTTTTAAAATTTTAATTTTTATCAATATATGAATAATATATAGCTCTATCATGGCTGTTATTGATAAATGGTGGAGGACCTTGAAATGGGGTTTCAAAATGACAGTGTAATTTCAATAATAGTTGATTCTATTTTTTGCTGCCCTGGATTGATACCACTGCTTGTGGATTCCCAGTCCCAGAGGTAATCATACTCGCATGATTTCTAACAAACCTTTCTTGACTTGTCTGTATAAAAAATTCACATATAAACTGCGGATTCATTAATATTCATTGGATACCAATTTTAGTGGATTTCGAGCGTACAGGGGAACTAAAAATTTAAATGTTCAACAATTTAATTTTTTTTTTAAAGAAATGTACATGGACTTTGCCAAAACCATGAAATTAAATTTACACTATTATGCAAGTTTTTTTTCAAACCAAGAGAATTGGTACCCATGAAAATAAATGAATCCACAGTTTTAAGAAAAATTGATATCAACTCCCTCAGACTAAGTTGACCTTCGATGGATTTGGCTATTATTTTTAGGTCCTTTTTAGTCATATAGCTCTTTACCTGTTTTTGTTCTTTAATAGACATTCCTTGCTTTCAAATATTCAGCTTTGAGACGTCCTGATGAAGGTAATCAAAAAGCGCTTTAGATGCATGAAATTCATGAAGAGCTGTGTTATATGCAATAAGTGTCATTAAGATATATATACCTTTCTTTTTCTATGACTTAATACTTGGAATGGCTGTATTTGTTTTTTCTCTGCGTCCCACGCCACAGCTTCAGAGTCTAGGACACATGATTTGACGGAATCATTCTTGACTTTCGGTATTCTGGCTATTATATCTGGGTATTTAGTGGTGTTGTTCTCAGAGTTTCTACTGTATATATGTACTTTTCCATCTTCTAATATATGTATCTTAAAAGAGAAAGACAAACACATAGGTAATATATATATATATATAAATATATAATAAATAATCCTTTGTTCGATGTTTGATCCCCAAAATGAGGCTTTAAACTAATATCATTAAGATTTAAGGTGGTACCTAACACAACAGGGAGATAACGCTGTAAAGTCAGCTAAACGTTTTAATCACATTGTGTTATTAAAGGAAATACTAAGCTTCTCAATGATCAAAATTAGTGTTTGTCAAATTACTATATAACCAGTGTAATTTTTCTGATAAATTGGTTGGTTCAAGTTGTTATAAATTTTTATATTTTTGTCGAAGAGTCAAAGTCAATACATGAAAATTAAACGAGCCGAATTAATTTTAGTGAAGGTGTTGGGTACAACCTTAAGTTGCCTGCCATGTTATACTCCCATTGTCTCCTTGACAAGTAATAAGACATGCAAGTTTTAAAAAAAATCATGTCTGATTTCAGACTTAAAATCTTAACAAAAGGAGATTGTAAGGATCTTTTGTCAGACACACTTTTGTCTTTATCTCTACATCAATATTGCAGTAAATTCACACTAATGCAACATGCTTACTATTGCCAGTTACTTTTATTTATGTGTATATTTGCAGGCAGATTTTTATAACCTACTGTTGAAAATTCTTATACAAAAAAATAGAGAATGTGTCCATGGGCCACAGCTTGAAAATATGCATGAGTCTACTTCCACTTACAAAAGCAGGTTTAACATTATAAAGACCAGTTTTTTTGGTGATTATAAGCATTGTGTAAAAGTTTCATATCATTTGATTGAGGCCAACTGCAGTAAGAGAACTATAACAAAGAATTCAGCATTTTTTTATGACTATAAAGGGTAATAACTAAGGCAAAATAAAAATATATGTGTGGTTCCAGTAACCCTACCTTCCCTACTTTTTCGCCTCAAAAATAGCCTACCCTAAAGATTTTATTGTCTTTTTTCATTAAGCACTGTTAAAATCAGAATGTTGCTCCCAGACTCAATGTAAAAAAAAACATAAAATACAACAAAATCCCTACCTACCTACCCTTACTTTTTTTCAGATGTAACTGGAACCATGCATACTTTTTTATTTGGCCTTATAAACAGTAAAAGAGACCCCATCCAACTTTGAACTTGATCTGTGTTTTGTGGTAAAAATCATTGTGTAAAAGCATTATAACATTTTGTTGAGACAAACTTAAGTTAGAGAACAGAAACTAATTTCAGGACAAAAGAAACGACAGACAAGCAAGCTTAACACTTAATATACAGAAGTCTAAAAGCATAACAAATTTCAGGTAATAATTTCAAATGTTTCAAGTTATATATTTTAACAATGAACACTATAATATTAACAGACAATAGACATTTGTCAGACAAAAACTTACCTGTGCTCTTTCACCATCATATTTATATTCACAGGCGAATTCAGCATTTTCAAATCGTTTCAATACCTCACTAACACCCTTTGTAGGATGGGCAAGCATAGGTTTTAGTGGGACACCTGAAATATATATCATTAAAGTGAAAGAAAAACCTGTTTAAAATATTTGTAGACCTCAAATTCTACTGATCACCATTATTTCATTCAGTTTTCATGATTTGTCAGATATATACTACAGTTATCCCTCTTTGAATTCTTACTGTGTCACACTTTGAAAGTTTACTTCTAAAATTGAAAAAAAATCATATTTCTTAAATAACAGAGGGACAGATAAAAACACCAAGACTTGGTTTGAGGATTCATTCATGATACACAAACATTTATCTAAAGACTGACAGTCTATTTATATTTATTCCTTACCTGGTGTTAGTTTGCAATGTTTGGGTAACTCCTGTATACCCTCCTTTAATAATACTGGAATAATGGCACCATAGTTTGGACATTCACTGAAAAATTTAAGATAATTATTTAGCTGACTAATAACTGAAGTGTAACTAACTTATCTTTATTTCATAAATCAAAATGAATCTGTCAAACTTTGATATTCCTTTATTGTTTAACATTTGGCATTTAAGCTAGGTGTGCAGACCACCTTCATTTAAAAACTGACTGCCTTTCCATTTATTTTTGTGATCATAAACGTTGTGTACCAGTTTCATAACATTTCAATGAGGCAAACTACAGTGAGAGAACAAAAATGAAAAATTCAGCAATTTTTTATGATTCTACAGGGTCATAACTCATGAACAGTAGCGGTAGAAGAGGCACCACCAAATTTTGAACTTGATCTGTGTTTTGTGGAAATAAGCATTCTGTAAAAGCATTATAACGTTTGGTTGTGGCAAACCCACCTTATCTTAGTGAAAAATACAAAACACTATTCCTTATACAAAATCAAAAAAAAATAGAAATAGGTAAAAGTATACTATATGAAGTTAGTTAGAAAAAAATGCATGTGACACATAGATTAAGAAGTTAGAGAAAATGTATGTGACATATAGATTAAGAAGTTAGAGAAAATGTATGTGACACATAGATTAAGAAGTTAGAAAAAATGTATGTGACACATAGATTAAGAAGTTAGAAAAAATGTATGTGACACATAGATTAAGAAGTTAGAAAAAAATGTATGTGACATATGTGACACATAGATTAAGTGCTTGACATACTTTATAGAAAATAAATAAAACCGCCTGATCAACATTTTGTATTACACAAAAATAACACAAAGGGTGTCACATGTGGAACAGTAACTGGTGATTCTTCAGAAACGCTCAGTTTCGGTGGGGTTCTTGCTGCACAATTTTTGGTCTTTAGTTTATTGTTTTGTTATTGTTGTTGATCTTTTCTATTTTCGTATTTTTTGATGTCGGTTTTTATTGGACTTTTGATTTTCTACGGCCCTTTGTATCTTTTTTGCTTCTATTTAAAAACATATGTTGACCATTGACATATTTTGATCTTTTTGTAGTTTGATTACTTAGCTTAGAGTATTATAACTATGTTAAGGAGTTAGAATAGCTAGAATTCTTGAAATTCAAGGTCTATGGTAGGGGGTTCAATATACAGCAAGGGGGTCAAAATAAATGTACCATGGCTAAGTAAAATTTTCAAAATATCTTTTCCAGTATATTAAATACATGCAAACTACTTATTGGAGTATGATTACTATGTTGAGGAATTAGAATAGCTTGAATTTTTGAAATTCAAGGTCTATAGTAGGGGGTTCAATATACCGCAATATTCTAGCTCCTTAACATAGTTATAATACTCCAATGAGTAGTTTGTATGTATTAAATATGCTGGAAAGGATATTTTGAAATTTTTTCTTAGCCATAGTATTTTGACCCCCCTGCGGTATATTGAACCCCCTACTATAGACCTTAAATTAAAAAAATTCTAGCTATTCTAACTCCTTAACATGGTTATAATACTCCAATGAGTAGTTTGTATGTATTAAATATGCTGGAAAAGATATTTTGAAAATTTTACTTAGCCATGGTATTTTGACCCCCCTGTGGTATATTGAACCCCCTACTGTAGACCTTGAATTTCAAAAATTCTAGCTATTCTAACTCCTTAACATGGTTATAATACTCCAATGAGTAGTTTGTATGTATTAAATATGCTGGAAAAGATATTTTGAAAATTTTACTTTGCCATGGTATTTTGACCCCCCTGCAGCATATTGAACCCCCTACTATAGACCTTGAATTTCAAAAATTCAATCTATTCTAGCTCCTTAACATAGTTATAATACTCCAATGAGTAGTTTGTATGTATTAAATATGCTGGAAAAGATATTTTGAAAATTTTTCTTAGCCATGGTATTTTGACCCCCCTGCGGTATATTGAACCCCCTACTATAGACCTTAAATTTCAAAAATTCTAGCTATTCTAACTCCTAACATGGTTATAATACTCCAATGAGTAGTTTGTATGTATTAAATATGCTGGAAAAGATATTTTGAAAATTTTACTTTGCCATGGTATTTTGACCCCCCTGCGGTATATTGAACCCCCTACTATAGACCTTGAATTTCAAACATTCTAGCTATTCTAACTCCTTAACATGGTTATAATACTCCAATGAGTAGTTTGTATGTATTAAATATGCTGGAAAAGATATTTTAAAAATATTACTTAGCCATGGTATTTTGACCCCCCCCTGCGGTATATTGAACCCCCTACTATAGACCTTAAATTTCAAACATTCTAGCTATTCTAACTCCTTAACATAACATGGTTATAATACTGCAATGAGTAGTTTGTATGTATTAAATATGCTGGAAAAGATATTTTGAAAATTTTACTTAGCCATGGTATTTTGACCCCCCTGCGGTATATTGAACCCCCTACTATAGACCTTAAATTTCAAACATTCTAGCTATTCTAACTCCTTAACATGGTTATAATACTCCAATGAGTAGTTTGTATGTATTAAATATGCTGGAAAAAATATTTTGAAAATTTTACTTAGCCATGGTATTTTGACCCCCCTGCGGTATATTGAACCCCCTACTATAGACCTTAAATTTCAAAAATTCTAGCTATTCTAACTCCTTAACATGGTTATAATACTCCAATGAGTAGTTTGTATGTATTAAATATGCTGGAAAAGATATTTTGAAAATTTTACTTAGCCATGGTATTTTGACCCCCCTGCGGTATATTGGACCCCCTACTATATACCTTAAATTTCAAACATTCTAGCTATTCTAACTCCTTAACATGGTTATAATACTCCAATGAGTAGTTTGTATGTATTAAATATGCTGGAAAAGATATTTTGAAATTTTACTTAGCCATGGTATTTTGACCCCCCTGCGGTATATTGAACCCCCTACTATAGACCTTAAATTTCAAACATTCTAGCTATTCTAACTCCTTAAGATGGTTATAATACTCCAATGAGTAGTTTGTATGTATTAAATATGCTGGAAAAGATATTTTGAAAATTTTACTTAGCCATGGTATTTTTACCCCCCTGCGGTATATTGAACCCCCTACCATAGACCTCAAATCAAAAAAATTAAAAGCCAATAAATTTTAAATTAGATTATCTGCAATATTATTTATCAAAAACAGGGGGGTTCAATATACCGCAGGGGGGTTCAAAATACCATATGTGAAAAATGACCCCGGGGTCATAATACCATGCGGTATAATGACCCCGGGGTCATTTTACCGCATGGTATTTTGACCCCGGGTTCAATTTTTAGGGGGTCCAAAATACCATATGACACCGGCAGATAAAGATGCTAATAATATTATTATTGTTTGACGTAAATTTTACATTGAGGTTCTGAAAAAGGAAATCACCAATTCACCAACATTCCAACTTACTCCATTTTCAGAAAACGAAATCTGTAACAAACATAAACTTTTAGGCACCGCTTTACAAGCAGAGCCAAATACAATGAAAGTCCCAACTATGTATTGGCTTCCGAAGCTACACAAAACCCCTTACAAATATAGATTTATTTCGTCTTCAAGCCATTGTTCAACTACTAAATTGTCTATTCTTTTTACCAGCACACTTGGTACAATTAAAAACCTGATAATAAATTGTTCAAATAAGGCCTTCGAAAATAGTGGAATAAATTACTTTTGGAGTGTCAAGAACTCGTTGGAAGTACTTGATAAATTGCATGCTTATATTGGTGATTTTGAATCTGTTCAGAGTTTTGATTTTTCTACCCTGTATACCACATTGCCTCACATTCTCATTAAGAAAAAATTCACACACCTAATTAAATGGGCATTCAAAAAATCAGAATGTGAATATAAATGTTCAAACTCTTTTAGGTCATTTTTTAGTAGCAATAAACAAAAAAACTATGTTAATTGGACATGCTTTGATACTATATATGCCCTTGAATTTTTACTAGATAACATTTTTGTTCGCTTTGGGGATTCCGTATATCGTCAGATTATCGGAATTCCAATGGGGACTAACTGTGCACCACTTATTGCGGACCTGTTTTTGTATTGTTATGAGTTACAATTTATGACAAAAATAAGCAAAGACCCATCGAAACAACATCTGATAAACAAATTTAATAATACTTTTAGATATTTGGATGATATTTTGGCTCTCAATAATGACGACTTCAGTATGTATATTAATGAAATTTATCCTGTTGAACTTACTTTAAATAAAGCTGATACTAACAATGACCACTGCCCTTTTCTCGATCTTGATATCTATATCACGAATGGAAAGCTGAATACTAAAATTTATGATAAAAGGGATGATTTTTCATTTCCTATCGTTAATTATCCATTTTTAGATGGTGACGTTCCCTTGTCACCATCTTACGGTGTTTATATATCTCAACTTGTACGATTCGCTCGTGTATGTAACAATGTTTTAGATTTTAACGAGAGAAATTTATGTATTACTGAAAAATTATAACACCAGGGTTTTCGATATCACAAACTAGTCAAAACATTTACTAAATTTTATCATCGGTATAAAGACATCATTCGTAAATATAGCTTAACATGCAGACTTCTAATACGTTCAGGTATTTCACATCCAATTTTTTATGGTAATATTCTTTATAAAGCACAAAGGTGTCAGTATTCACCTCAGAAACTTACAAAACCTTTGAATAGACTTATTAAGAAGGGATATAATTACGATACTGTTGTCAAGTCATTAAAGATTGCATATTTTGGCGTTAATATTGAGTCACTGATAAGGTCTTTGCATCAGAACTAAACACATTTATTCTAAAAACAGTTGTTGGCATGACACGGGTTATGTTCTTCTCATATATGTTATGATGGTATGATACTAAACCCCTAACGGGAAGGATTGTGCCTGATGTTCATATGATGAAATCATAATCTTTCAGTCAGTTTAGTTAAAGTCTGGAGCTGGCATGTCAGTTAACTGCTAGTAGTCTGTTGTTATTTATGTATTATTGTCATTTTGTTTATTTTCTTTGGTTACATCTTCTGACATCAGACTCGGATTTCTCTTGAACTGATTTTTAATTGCGTTTACTTTACTACATTGGTTAGAGGTATAGGGGGAGGGTTGAGATCTCACAAACATGTTTAACCCCGCCGCATTTTTGCGCCTGTCCCAAGTCAGGAGCCTCTGGCCTTTGTTAGTCTTGTATTATTTTAATTTTAGTTTCTTGTGTACAATTTGGAAATTAGTATGGCGTTCATTATCACTGGACTAGTATATATTTGTTTAGGGGCCAGCTGAAGGACGCCTCCGGGTGCGGGAATTTCTCGCTACATTGAAGACCTGTTGGTGACCCTCTGCTGTTGTTTTTTATTTGGGCGGGTTGTTGTCTCTTTGACACATTCCCCATTTCCATTCTCAATTTTATGTTCACTTGGTTAAGTCATTTTAAATCTTATTTATTATTATTTCATTACACTTTTAAAGATTTTTATAAACTTGTGTATCACAGTCTTATGTCCATTACTTTTTGTCATCATCTAAAATTTATTTTTCAAATGTAATTTTAAAATGAGACCACTGGATAAATAGCCTTTAAACATACCATGTCGAGGTATTACATGTATGAACATTCATCTCTCAATTGACAAGGAAATTAGACTATGATAAAATATAGTAATACAGTTAAAGGAAGTATAAATGAGTCATAAATGTAAAAAATAATTTTCAACTTTTTAAAAAAAATTGTATAAAGGTATAAAAATAATGAAAAGTTATTTTTCAATATGTATTTGAATTTTATATTTTTATGATTTAATCTTTTTCACCCATAAAACGTAAATATTAGGAATAATTTTGAATGGTGATAAATAAGGGGAAGTAACTCTCTAGTTGAAATATGTTTGTAAACCAAAATTGCAATTTATTTACTACCTAAAGCTAAGGTAATTGGTGTTAATTAACAGTGTGTTTGACACCAAAGCTGTCAAGTGAAGCCATTTACTTAATGGGTCACTTAATTTGACAGTTTACATAGCTAGATGAACTGCCTGTTTATGGAAGAATTACGAATTTGCCGGTATTTCAAAGGAATATTACTTATGAAAATCAATCTCAAGGCTAAGAAATACGGGTGAAATCGGGTCATTTTCGGAATTCCCGGGTTATTTCAATGACCCGGCGGGTGATCCGGGTGATCCCTCAGAATTGTGAAAATCTCAGGTCACACCCGCAGAATCCGGGTCAGTTGACAGGTATGAACCTGTATGAATGTGAATGAAAAAAGAATATTCATTAACATCTTCTAATACTAACGCTTACCAATAAACGGTTTTAATGACTAGAGCTGATTCCTCCATGTTCTTTTTTAATGATTCTGAACTCTGACCTTTCCCAGCATCCAATATTTCTGGAGGATAATCTACAAGAAAGGAATTTCATTTGATTAACAATTTTCCAGGGTATCATGTTTTATTTCCTTGTTGTAGTTTACAGTTATCATCCTTCTGGTAGCTGTGTTTTTTTCCATTGTGTGTTTTTATTTTTACAACAAATTTTCTATATAAACAAATACTGCATGCATCCCACTCATTCTGTGACTTGTCAGTATATCTGAACCAGTGTTGTTTGCTATTATTTGTCTTTGACCAAGTCAGATGTAGGTATTTGATGTGGTTTGTTGTACAATTCATTACATTCTGGTACTTTCTGTTAGTCATATTTATGTTTTGCAGAATACAACACTATATACAATGAACAAGTTTGAAACCTGAATTCTTTTGTTTTCATTTTTAACTTTTATGGTATAAAATATTACAGAATACAGTATTGTATACTGTGACATGGACTCTTATCATTACCATGTCTTACTATCTATATATTAATGGTATAAAGCAAAATATTGAGATTATGCCCAAAAAATTTATTAACATGACATTCTTAAACCATAAAAGAATCACCGATTATTTTTCTTATTGGCAATCATACCATATTTACTGTGGATTCATTTATTTTCATGGGTACCAGTTTTTATGGGTACCAGTTTTCATGGTTTAAGGAAAACTTGCATATTTGATGATATTTAGTTTCGTGGTTTTGGCATAGTCTGCATACATTCCTATAGAAAAATTGTAATTCCTTGAACCTTTATATTCTTTATATTTGTACCCAAGACATCCACCAAACCAATATCAATGAATCCACAGTATTCATTGGTATATCCTACCAAAAGGTAGATAACTCATTCTGATGGAAGACATACATCAGACTTACCTTGCCCAGGTGGTGTAAGGTATACAGCATTATCCAGTGCCGTGAGGACACTTTGTTCTGCTAGACCTATTCTCAGTTTCCCTCCAAGAGATCTTATGAGACATCTGGCTTCAGACTTACCTTGCCCAGGTGGTGTAAGGTATACAGCATTACCCAGTACTGTAAGGACACTTTGTTCTGCTAGACCTATTCTCAGTTTCCCTCCAAGAGATCTTATGAGATATCTGGCTTCAGACTTACCTTGCCCAGTTGGTGTAAGGTATACAGCATTACCCAGTACTGTAAGGACACTTTGTTCTGCTAGACCTATTCTCAGTTTCCCTCCAAGAGATCGAATGAGATATCTGGCTTCAGACTTACCTTGCCCAGGTGGTGTAAGGTATACAGCATTACCCAGTACTGTAAGGACACTTTGTTCTGCTAGACCTATTCTCAGTTTCCCTCCAAGAGATCGAATGAGATATCTGGCTTCAGACTTACCTTGCCCAGGTGGTGTAAGGTATACAGCATTACCCAGTGCTGTAAGGACACTTTGTTCTGCTAGACCTATTCTCAGTTTCCCTCCAAGAGATCTAATGAGATATCTGGCTTCAGAGTGTCTACAGGCTACAAACATTCCTTTTATTTTCTCTATTTTCTTTGCCTGAGCCTTAAATGAGATAAAATATTCGATACTTAATGTATTTCCAAAAATATTCTGATATATTAGTCATTTATTTCCCCTGAACACAGAAATACAATAATTATCTCCCCTCAACATATTCCAGGAAAACTGATCACAAATTTGGTGTTAATTAGTCATTTAAATAAGTCAGCTCCTTATTTGCTTACCGTTTACATTTTGTTGAAAAATTCTGCTGACGATTTACAAAGCAGTCAGGCACATGATTTATTGCATTGACTATTTATTATAGGTGTAGAACCCTAAATAATAACATTTTCAAAGGCTTGTACAACCTGATTAAATTTTTAAATTATAACTTACAGAATTGCCTGACATCTGCCCTATCTCTGTCAACTTTTTGAACACATCTCTGATTGTCAACTTTGGTGGAGCAAACATTGTTCTCTGGTTACTTCTACTGGACTGAATTGTAAACATCACAAAGTTAGGTGATAATAAACATAAATGTAGTTAAAATCCAGCAAAATAATCTAGAATTCAGAATTTCAGGGTTGCTCAATTAAAAGCTGCTCTGTATACCGTGCATAGAAATTTCTCCTCAGACCAGATTATACCTCAAACTTGCTTTTATAACTGATTTTGCATGAGTTTAAATTTAATCTCATGCAAAAATCGCATGAACTTTCAAAATAAATCATGAGTAAAAAATTTTCAATGATGTAGATTTATGTAAAACTCGATTATAAATTTTCACTCCAGTTTAATGTATAAGCTGGTTTATGGAAAATTTCACATGTCATTCAATACCTCAATTTAACTTTATTAAATTTCCCTAGGTATACCAAGGGAAGGCACTATAAAATTGGAGCAACCATCTATAGAAGTTTGGCAAATATAGTTTTCACTGTACAATAGTCAATGAATAGTTGAGATACGCTGCTGGATCTTAATTATTTATATCTATGAGGGGAATGAATGATCTCCTGGGAACCAGTTTGGAAAAAGGAGGTCCACCAAATAAAACTAAATAGTTATCTGTGTAAATCTTTGCGTTTGATATTTTCACTATTTTAAATTACTATTATTGCCATGGTATTGACCGTTTCAATTGTATATGGTTGTTTTTTTGTGCTTTCTGTATCTTTAATATATTTTTGCAACTACATATCTTTAACATGGTGTTACCATGGTAACAGACTATACAAACCTCTGCTACAATTCCCAGGTCTCCTTTCTCTTGTGCATCCAGTTTTATCTTATCAACACTTCTACCTAAAATATATATGAACAAGTTGTGAAATTATGATATTGTAAACAAGGAGTGGCACACATAACAGTGCTAAACATGTATACCCCTATTCATATCAAATTTCAAGATTTAACAGGGTTAACCTACTGTGCAGTGTGGAACCCATCAAGTTCTCCTGAAGCAGGACATTAACTCCTATATTTCTCCAGAAATGGGGTTCCTTTTAAGGAGTACTGCAGATGTATAATTATTCATAAGATACAATTTTTTTGTGAATTTCATGGGTATAAATAAATGACGATTTATAGGTGGTACATAACACTACAGGGAGATAACTCTGTTAAGATCTGCTTTAACATTTTCAACCTGCCATTTGTCCAACCACAATTTCCGATAAAGAGTGTGGTTCAAGTTTTTTTTTAATTTTAACATTTTTGTAATATGGTCACAGATGACATTTAAAATTTTTAAGAAAATAAAACGAGCCAAATTAATTTTTGTGAAGGTGTTTTGTACCACCTTAATATATAGTTTTATGTACGACAAAGTTAAAATCTCTATAATCTTGTATGTAGACTTTTGCAAGACCACAAAAGTCAAACGTCCACAAAAATACAATTTTCACCCATTAGAGAAAATAAATGAATCAACAGTGTAGCTATATTGATTTGTTATGAATTGAAACAACATTATTTTTCTATCACAGTTTTAAAAATGCAATCAAGATTTATAATAACACCTTGCAATGATTCAATGAACCTATTTAAGTTGACTTATTGGTTTTAAAGATATAGGAAAATGTGGTATGAGTGCCAATGAGACAACACTTCATCCAAGTCACAATTTATACAGTATGGCCTTCAACATGGAGCCTTGGCAGCCGAACAGCCAGCTATAAAGAACTTACCTGTAGCCTGAGCAATAGCTCTCATCAGAACTGTTTCTCCTATGCCAAGCTCAATCCCTTCATATGCTGGAGCTAGCTTGTTGAGACACAGGTACACAGAACATAACAAATCTTCAGGAGTTAGTACAATTACAGAACGAAAGAAATTACAAAGCATTTCCATAATCTTTAATCTGAAAATAAAAATTATTATATGCTGTGGATTGATTTTTATTCACATTTATTTTCGTGAGGACCAATTTTCGTGGATAACGGAAAACTTACATTTCATTTTATGATTTTGACAAAGTTTGTACGCAAGCCTATAGAAAATTCAATTTTGTAGTTCAGCTGAGGCTGTGAAATCAACGAAAATTGGTATCAAAAGCATATTAAGGTGGTACCCAACACTTTCCCTAAAATTAATTTGGCTCGTTTAATTTTCATAAGTATTTACTTTGACCCTTTTACAAAAATATAAAAAATTCAAAAAATTTAAACCAAGCGTTTTATCAGAAAAAATACACTGGTTATATAGCAGTTTGACAAACACTAATTTTGATCATTGAGAAGCTTTACATTGCCTTCACAATGCAATGTAATTAAAACGTTTAGATGATATTACAGAGTTATCTCCCTGTAGTGTTAGGTACCACCTTAATATGGTTGTTTGGTTAGTAACCTTTTTTGTTTTGGTTTTTATACTTTTAATTTGTTGCTATTAAAATCTATTTCAAATAGTTTGATTACATAGAAAGTAGCTACAAAACAATGTATCACAAAGAAAATATGAACATTCTAAGAAAAATAACTCTAAATTATATCTTTTCATTTTATAAAGCGGGCATTTTATACATACTGAAACTATTCTTGTGTTTCAATGCAAACTATCATAAGGGCATTGGATATATATATTTTATGCATCTTCGTTTATAACAATTCATGAAATCCACAAAACTTTCTGAACAATGTTTAGCATATATATATCCTGCTTGCAGCTGCCCATGTGAAACTAACATCGTTTAGCATATATATATCCTGCTTGCAGCTGCCCATGTGAAACTAACATCAACTTAATTTGCATAATACTGTTAATTTAGTAATTTTTTAGTGCATCTAGAATGACAATTATTGGAATTTAAAAACAAACATGACAAACATGTGTGAAATAATTAGTTGTGATTTATAAAAAAAAAAAAAAAGCTGCAATATGCTTAAAATTCAAAATGCCTTTTTTTCATTTTTGGAAACCTATTCCATCCCATTTTTTTTGCTT
Source organism: Mytilus galloprovincialis (assembly GCF_965363235.1). Lineage (NCBI taxonomy): Eukaryota > Metazoa > Mollusca > Bivalvia > Mytilida > Mytilidae > Mytilus > Mytilus galloprovincialis. Next base: position 17,529,054 of record NC_134846.1, read on the forward strand.
TAAGAAATACATAGCATACGTTTTTGAATTTACAGCAATTTGAAGTTTTCTATTTCTTTCCATACATACCTAGCTGAGACAGCTTCTATTGCTTCAAATGTCCTAGCCAAGGCAAGATAAGGTATTCTGAAAATTCAGGTAAAAATTCATCAATTTATAAAATTAGAAAAGCATACAAATAATTGTTTAAATATATGCAAACTGTGCTCCATAAAATTTAAAAACAAGACTGATCAAAATCATTGAAAAACAGAATTTCTTATTATCACAAGAGTGCACACACTGAAATGTCTCGCCTTCTTTACTAATCATTGATATTATGTTGATACTCCTAAATATAAAGCTTTATTACGACCGTCAAATAAACTTAACATGAACCATGAAAATGAGGTCAAGGTCAGTTGAACCATATATATGCCAGGCAGACATGTACATCTAACAATGCTTCCATACAACAAATATAGTTGACCTACTGCTTATAGTTTAAGAAAATAGACCAAAGCACAAAAACTTAACACTGAGCAATGAACCGTGAAAACCAAGTCAAGGTCAAATAAAACCTGCACGACTGACATATAGATCATAAAATATTTCCATACACCAAATATAGTTGACCTATGACATATAGTATTAGATAAAAAGACCAAAACTCAAAAACTTAACTTTGACAACTGAACCATGAAAATGAGGTCAAGGTCAGATGACATCTGCCCGCTAGACATGTACACCATACAATCATTCCATACAACAAATATAGTAAACCTATTGCATAAAGTATGAGAAAAACAGACCTAAACACAAAAACTTAACTATAACCACTGAACCATGAAAATGAGGTCAAGGTCAGATGACATCTGCCCGCTAGACATGTACACCTTACAATCATTCCATACAACAAATATAGTAAACCTATTGCATAAAGTATGAGAAAAACAGACCAAAACACAAAAACTTAACTATAACCACTGAACCATGAAAATGAGGTCAAGGTCAGATGACACCTGCCAGTTGGACATGTACACCTTACAGTCCTTCCATACACCGAATATACTAGACCTATTGCTTATAGTATCTGAGATATGGACTTGACCACCAAAACTTAACCTTGTTCACTGATCCATGAAATGAGGTCGAGGTCAAGTGAAAACTGTCTGACGGGCATGACAACCTTCCAAGGTACGCACATACTAAATATAGTTATCCTATTACTTACAGTAAGAGAGAATTTAACATTACAAAAAATCTTAACTTTTTTTTCAAGTGGTCACTGAACCATGAAAATGAGGTCAAGGACAATGGACATGTGACTGACGGAAACTTCGTAACATGAGGCATCTATATACAAAATATGAAGCATCCAGGTCTTTCACCTTCTAAAATATATAGCTTTTAAGAAGTGAGCTAACACCGCCGCCGCCGCCGCCGTAGCCGCCGCCGCCGCTGGATCACTATCCCTATGTCGAGCTTTCTGCAACAAAAGTTGCAGGCTCGACAAAAAACTATTTAAAAACAAGCATTCTGAAGGTGCATGGCAATACAGTCTCCTACAGGTTTAAAATTCATTGTATTGGATCAAAATGCTAACTTGATATATAACCTGTGAAGGTCTTGTCATGGTTAACTGAATATTTGCATAAATTTCTAAGTTCAAGAACAATAACTCTGCAAAAATAATCATCAAAACTTGATTTGTAAATTATTATTGTTAAATTATATGCCATAGATAGCTGCTATTTCTTTCTTACATGGATGCTACAATGAATTGCATTGAAACTATTAAATCTAAACCTACTTTTCTCCATGTTTCCAGCAAGCATCATCAATTGGATGGTATCGTGACTTGGCAGGATTGTAATCATCTGTCTTTTTATCAGACCCTGATTCTCTGAAAATAAAATATCAAGTTTTATATTTTATGATAATTTCATGAAAAGCTTCACGTACGGAATGATTTAGTTGGGTTAGTAAGTGACTATAAAACATGCAATATTTTGTATCAAAGTAAAGCTTCTTTTGGATAAAATCATGATCTTAATGACCATAATTCATTTGTCTTGAATAACATAAAAATCATACTTAAGAAATGTTTAAAGACAGACCATTGTACATACAATGTATTTTAAAGTTTTGCAACTTCATGAATTACTGAATTAATTTCATTGGTCCACTACAACTCTAAAATGAGAAATGAATGTAAAATTATTTTGATGACAAATTGTGGTTTTCTCACCAGCAGATTGCTCATCGATCATGTCACAACCATGTCTTCATGGACACAGTCATCAATTCTGAAGAATCAAAAGAGTCTTTTAAAAGAATGCAGAAGGCAAAGATCAGAGAGCATCAAGATCATAATAACAGGAAGACAGTGTTTTAAAACAATACTTTGTTGAATAGTTTTTGTTTGCCACACCTTGCATTGTCAAAACAAACTGATAGAAAAGGTCTCAGGAAGTTGGATACTGATCAAGATGACCAATTAGCCATTTAAGAATGTAATGCATTGTCGTTAATATTTTCAAAAGTGTACACCAAAACAATGTGTTTGGTTAAAAACATTTATAATGATTGAAATTCAACCAATCAAAGAAAGTATTTCATACATATTTCCATGGATTAGGTGTTCATATGTATTTATAAAACAATGAATTTAAATGTTTAAGAAAGAACAAATTTTGTATCCACTTGCATGCAGACATTGAAAACACCTTGAAATTCAATATCCGCAAAAAAACAACTTTCCATCAGTCTCTGAAATCTGATAATTCCTAATATAATAATAACAAGAATGTGTCCAAAGTACACGGCTGCCCCACTCGCACTATCATTTTTCATGTTCAATGGACCGTGAAAATGGGTTAAAAATGTAATTAGGCATTAAAATTAGAAAGATCATATCATAGGAAACATTTGTACTAAGTTTCAAGTTGATTGGACTTCAACTTCATCAAAAACTACCTTGACCAAAAACTTTAACCTGAAACTCGCACTTTCATTTTCTATGTTCAGTGGGCCGTGAAATTGGGGTCAAAAGTTTAATTTGTCTTTAAAATTAGAAAGATCATATCATAAGGAACATATGTACTAAGTTTCAAGTTGATTGGACTTCAGCTTCATCAAAAACTACCTTGACCAAAAACTTTAACCTGAAGCAGGACAGACGGACGAACGAACAAACGAACGGACGAACAAAGGGACAAACGAACGGACGCACAGACCAGAAAACATAATGCCCCTCTACTATTGTAGGTGGGGCATAAAAAAAAAATCCCCAGTACCTTTAATTGAAGGGTGAAAAAGGCTTAGGTGTGAGTTTATCTTTTTTATAGCTTCAAAGAACGCTGATGATTTTATCAAAAATAAATTAACTTCATAATCATGTAATAGTTTCTGCTAGACATATAGCAAATAAAAAACCAATTAATATGTTGTACTAACCCTGGAGATAATTCATCTTATATAAAACAGACTGATACACCAATTTCTTTTTCCAAAATAAGAGTTAGCTTAGTACCATACCCTTTCTTTTCCAATTGTAAAAGTGCTTTTAGTCCTATTTTCCATTTAAATCTGGTCAATCAAATTTCTATTAGCAACAAATGTGATCTATTTTCGACTATTAATGGCATTTTTAACGAGACCCATTGAATTCCTAACACTTTCCCCGATCATTCCGTTGGAACAGTAAACCATTCTGATGTAACTTATACAAAGTGTATAAAAGGAAAAGACAAAATTGTAAAGATGAAATCTGAAACTGTATTTGCTTAAAAGCATCCCATTTTCTTACTGATGACAGTTTGAGACTTCTATTCAATAGCAGACTATTGTCTCCATGGCGATAAAAACTGTTCAAACTCCCCTCTGTCTGAAACATCTAAATAGTGTTGGTGTTAATTTGAAATTCACACTATCAGAAATAAATGTTAATATCATTTGGAAATTCTGTTCAGGAAGTATTTTTCTTCAAAATAGAAAGCCTGTTTTTTCTACAACTAAACCATAAATGCCAGGTAAGAAAAGAAACGTTATTTTTTTTCTCAGCAATTCAAAATTTTCTAAAAAATATTACCTTTTCTATGTTTGCTTTTTAATTTCAATTGTAAATCATATTTTTAATAAGGATTACATAACTATTTATTTTATTTTTTTAGTTTATTTTAATAATTTTCCCATCTTCATGTTCCAAATTGCAAAGTTAACACAATTTTTAAAGTTACGAAAAGCTTTCTCCATCAACAAATGATCAAGAATTACAAACCATAAATTTTAAATGAAAAATAAAATTTATTGATTAATTCAAACAAATGATTATCACCTACGGTAATTCATAAAATATGTAGTAAATGTCATTTGCTGTTAAATATTGAGACCATTCTGTCAATTCCTTTGAAGTCTCCAGCCATTGAAGATGTTCCATTGTAATTGACAATACTGATGGGCAAATTAAGGGTTATTATCTACATTAATTAGATAACTACCAATAACAAGCAATTTTTTTATGACAGAAGATGTATTCTTTCTTATTGATAAATGTGGGGATCACTAAAGGGATTCTGTTTTAATGATATTATTCTAATCAATTTTTGCAATAACTGTTGGGTCTATATTTCAACAGTTGTTATTTTTTCCAAAATTTATCATATGAATCTTTTTCAAAAGGTGACTGGTTGGCTGTTCAATTCAAAATGAGATTAATAAAATCCCTTACGAAGATCTCACAAAACGCTTAATTTTAAATACATAATGTCCACTCCACATGAAACTTATTTGTAGAGAAATTTATGCTGTCTAAAAAAAATAACCAAGCGAATAAATTCTTCTTTTAAAACAAATTGTCAAAAGTTATTGTTTTTTTTTTTAATGAAAGACATTACCAAATTTCTACAAACATTGAGACAATCGTTTATGGATTGATGAAAAAAGTTTACAAATTAAAACAAAAAAGTGAACTAGCCTCTAATTACTTTTCAGGATAGTTTATACTTTGAAGTAAATGGGAGATAACTCTTTATTCATTTACAGCAGATAGGATAAATGTTGAGCAGACGACACCAATGAAAAATGGCTGAGCATAAACTGATTTCATATTTGTTCCTGAGTTTAATAATCAACTCTATATACAGCAAAAGTAACCAAATAAGCAATAGCCATGACCCTTATTGTAAACATTGTTGCCAGGGGCAACCTGGTTTACAGGGTACACCTGGTACCCCTGGAATAAATGGAATTCATGGAACTAATGGGCTACCAGGGCAAAAAGGTCTAAAGGGAGATGATGGGAGGCTTGGGCCACAGGGCCCTCCTGGTAAGTTGTTATATCTATTTTATGCAATAGTTCTGTGAATTTTAAACTTTTATTATTTACTGAAAATAATTTCAAAAATTTTCTAATTAATCTACACTGAATTTTATTGAAAGAAAATCTTGAATAGTAAGAGTTTGCTAACTCCTACAGTGGCTGTCCTAATAAATCTTTTTTACAATTCATAAAAACATAAAAAAGTTCTGTGCTTGCTATATATATACACTGACATGCTCTACATGTACATGAACTTGTAATTCTTGTAATTTCCTCAAATGTTCTTTTTATGAATACCCAGGGTTTAATATAAGGTTTAGATAACTGTAATAGTTCAATAGTATTATAGGTACAGAAAAATCTTAAAGGGTCTAACAAGATGGATAAGTCTGTCTGACACATTGTCTTATTTTTAGGTTTCAACAGCTCTGTATAATCTAACAAGTCCACAGCAACAATGAACATTCAACAAGCTCTTCTTTTTTCATTTGAATTGTTACACTATTTATCATGTCGAGTCTTCTATAGAGGACTATATGGAATGAGTTTTGCTCATTGTTGAAAGCTGTAGTGACTTGAAGCTACTAAAATCCACTTCATTATTGTTGTCTCTTAAACAAGCATACTACATCTACAATTTCCCTCAGTTTCAAGTTGATGTGACCACAACTGCATTATGAAATTATTTATAGTATAACTAATCTCCGTATTTGAATATCAAAAATAAGACAACGCGTGACCGAACGACGCATGGATTAAACGAGTGCGCAGCACGAGTTTAATCCATAGCGGCGTTCGGTCACAAGTTGTCTTATTTTTGCTATTCAAATACGGCGATTAGTTATTCTTTTTATTACATTGGCAAATGGTTTTTTTTTTATGAAATTAATGTAGAAAATGTAAGGAACTATATCTTTTTCCTACGCATTGACAATTTGTTTTGATCCGACGTTATCGACGTCCTGACAACGCCTATTGTTGTATGACGTCAGAGAGTGAAATAACCACGTTTATTTCACATGTGAAATTATCGGTTTTTATCTAACTGGGAAATCAATGTAATTCATTGCAACCAATGTAATAAACTGTATTAACCCTTTCCTCCATTGAATTTTTTTTTTGCATACTTGATTCGCATAGGATTTTTTTTAATAAACTACTGAACATATGATTTAAAGTATTAAGGCATTGCGAAAAACAACTATTTCATCAAATAAATTAAGTCGGATATTCCTATGATATTCCTTTTCATATTGGATACAAATTTTATTAAGTCAACTGCAGACACTTTGTAGTCAAAGTGTTTCAACTGAGGTACTACCCAGGCGTCATTATGGAGTAAGATGGGGGGGGGGGGGGTGGCGTCAAAAGGCGTCATTATGGAGGAAAGGGTTAACCAAAAATTTTAACCTGGTAAAGGACAGACTAACAAACACTCAGACCAGAAAACAGAATGTCCCCCAAACTTCAACCATAGGAGGAGATAAAACAAATAAATATATGGTACCATATGCTATTCTGTTTAGTAGTTTCATTCATAAAGGCGAATATTAAACTACCCTTAAAAAGCTTCCTAACTAAAAGTTCATAAGGGTTCTGTGGAACCCAGTGTCTCGCCTACTTTTGCTGTAAGTCGCAGGCTCAATAAAATGAGAAAAAAAATAATAAAAAATTTCCTCTAGATATTATCTTTTGATTGTAAGAAGCTTCTGTCCAAGTTTGGTAAAAATTCAGAATAGTTTATGAATCTAATAAATGTTTTAACCAGATGCTCTGCAGGGCGCAGCTTAAACGACCCCAGAGGTTGAACCCAGGACAGTTGGGGCAAGTATGGACACAACATTCAAGCTTGATACAGCTTTGCATTTGGGTTGTGATAAAAAAATATACATAATATGAGTTTCTAACACAAACAAATGTCAAGAACGTACAAATCTATTGCACAATATTGTGCAATTAAAGATTTCTTCTTCAAACTTTGAGAAATAAGGGGAAAAAAATTGAAAACTACTAACAGCCCTTTTTCTTTGGCAATTAGTCCAAAACTTGACATTTCTTTATATATAATTTACAAGCAGCGTAAGGAAGGTAAATCTGAACATACCCAACATTGTATGTTAAATGTTATTGAGTTACCTCCCTTACACTGCTTTTTTAAATTGTCTTAACTGTCCAATGACCAGAAAAAACAGTTTTTTTCCCCTTTTTTGGCCCTTTCGGCCCTAATTCCAAAACATTTTCAGCAATACCCAAAGTCAATACTAACCATCCCATCATGGTATGGAAACTTGTGGTATAATTTCAGAGAGATTTATACACTTAAACACAAGTTATTGTCTGGAAAATACAAAAATGCTTATTTGGGCCCCTAATTATAAAACAGCTGGGACCATAACCCCCAATATCAACCCATCCTTCCTTTAGTGGTATTGAACCTTCTTATTAAATTTCATAAAAATCCATTCAATAAACAAAAGTTATTGTCAGGACAAGTTATTGACTGGAAACTACGCAAATGCTTATTTGGGCCTCTTTTTTGGGCCCAACTTCCTAAACCATTGGTACCATAACACCCAAAATCAATTCAAACCTTCTACCTGTGGAATGAAACATTGTGGTACAATTTCAGATCAATTGAAATGCTTATACACAAGATGATATCCTGAAAGTTGAAAAATAAAATTGAGAATGGAAATGAAAAATGCTTGTTTTGGGCCCCTTTTGGGCCCCTAATTCCAAAACAGTTGGGACTATCATCCCCAAAATCAATCCAAGCCTTCCTTTTGTGGTTTTGAAACTTCTTAATAAATTTTATATAGATTGATTCACTTAAACCAAAGTTATTGTCCAGAAAACAATGTGTCTTCGGACGACGACGCAGATGACATCATACCATTATACGAACACAAATTTTTTTTGCGGTCATATAAAAACTTTTACTGCAGACTATTTATTGTTAACTTGAGGAAAAATACATCCAATTATAAGTAAAATACAGAAAAACAGGAAATAAATGTTTACAAAATATCATTCTAGACACTAGCTCTTGCTCATAAACAAGCTTCTGTCCAACTTTGGTACAAATCCAGGATAGTTTTTAAGAAATTGAAATTTTAAAACTTTACCACAGAGTGAATGTAATGTAAACTGGCAGTCCATTTATAAGTAAAATATCGATAAACAGGATTTTCTTTTTTACACAACTTACTTCTGGATGCTATCTTATGATCATTAATCAGTTTGGTAGAAATCCAGTTTAAAAAAAGTTATAAAAATTTCAAAAACTTACACCAGTGAATATTTGTGGACACCACCGCCGAAATGGATCACTGTCTCATTTTTGCAACAAAAGTTGCAGGCTCAACAAAAATAACATATAAAAAATTCTGTTTAAGACAGCAAATTCAGATCATCAGTGTCAGATGCATTACATTGCAACCATAGACACTAATTTGAAAGCTGACATTTGTTTCAGTTGTAATAGCAAGTTTGATTTTTGATTTTTGATTGATATTAAATTTTTTCCATTTTCAGGGAGAACTGGTCCTCAAGGACCCACAGGAGCTCGTGGGATCAGAGGTAAAAAGGGACATAAAGGGCATCCTGGGGACAAAGGAGTCCATGGAGATAAAGGGGAGATAGGACTGATGGGACATGTGGGACACAAAGGACATAAAGGTAAATATTATTTCCATCTTGATCTATTATTGAAATTTAAGGTCAAATATAATCTTGAACTTTATACTGTTAATATATGCGACAACAAAAAGGCAAAAGTTTTTAAACATTCCATTCATCACTTTCTTAGACATACATTTCACTTGCAAATGTTCAAATTGGTATTTTTTTTAATTTTAGATATACAAAAATTTGTTTCAATAAGTAATATTTTCTTTGTTACTGACAAACTGAATAAATAGTGTAAGAGAGATCTATTACAAATGGTAACTAGTAAACAGAAGTTCAACATATATATAGATGGGCTATTCTAAATTAAAATGTATAGTATGTTGGAAGGCACTCTTTAATACATTGTACCAAAACTTTGGATTATTATAATTTGTGGGATACCAATTTTCAAAAAGGACCACGATTTTCATGGATTTTAGTTTTCTTGGTTTAACAATAGGCAAAGTCTGCTTACTGGGCATTAAAAATATCTTTGTTTCCCCTCTCCCGACTGAGGTTGTTAGGATATAGGTAGGTAGGTAGGCAAATTATTTTATTTTATTCCTTGATATGGTTTTCTATATTGAATTTATACAAAATTCAACAGATAAGGCTCAAGTCAAGAAAAGTGGGGTATTCCCTGTATTCTAATTTAGTGTACACTCCAGTTTTCTGGTGTTAAAAAAAAACAGTATACAGGGACCTCCTTTTTTTCCTATTCATTTTATAATGTAATGAAATCTATAAAAGCGCACATTCTACTTGTGATAACAATGCTTAATGATAGCAAGTGTTTTTTTAGTTAAAAAATCAAGCTTATTTCAAGTCTAATTTGATACATAACTCACAACAAAACAATTTCTTTGTTCACCAATTCATACCTTGATCATTAATTATGAAATGACAAAAGATACAGGTATGTTAATTACTTGGGAATTAAATTTCAATGAATCAAAATTTTGAATAGAAGTGAACATAATTCAGCCTATGTTCAGTTACACCTGGATCATGCAGCTTGGTCAATTGATTCCTAAACAAAGATTTGTATGTTTTTTCGAGTTCTAGAACAAACAAGGCTTCACTTTATATTCATGTTTTGAATTTCCTAAAATACTTTTAACAAGTATTTATGAATTCTACTGATGCAGTTATAACATCCCCCTTTGTAATTTTTAATGCCATAAATTAAAAAAGAAAACCCCATTTAAACTGGGTTTGTTTTACACCAGAAAACAGGGACGTTCCCTGAAAGCATGGAATACATGTGTCCCACATTTCCTGACTTGTGTCCAACCTGTTCAAAGACAAAGTAGATAGATTTTAAAGCACGAGTCGGGCCATTTTTACTCAAAGTCTTTAAGATTTTATCCTTTAAACAGGAACAGAGGTTAGACACAAAGCAAATATAGATGCAATCAGCGGGTTGGAAGATGCTTCAGTTTTTTTTATTTTAAAAAAAGATCACACTTGCACACAAACAAATCGTGTAGCAAAGCATTTTGTTTGTTTTTCTTGTTTCCGAATCATGTAGACGCTTCAATACAAAAATACCTTGATTTAAAACGCTCGTTGACTACAGCATCGGAAAGGTATCACCAAAACCCAACGCTCGTTGACTACAGCATCAGAAAGATATCACCAATAACCAACATAGCAAAAAAAAAATAGTGGACAAGAATGGCCAATAAAATTTTTCGGGTCGCGTTGATTTTACCGGGTCGGTCGTGTGAGGGGAAACAAACAATATTTTATTTTTGGCCCTAGCTTAGAAAAAATGTAAAACTTGGTTGAACATTTGACTTCTTGGTTAAAGTTTTCCTATACCCATAAAATCCCATCTTTGCTAGCCAAGGGTTACAATCCACTTCCCTCCTCTCCACCCTTGGCGGATTGAGATAGAATTTCAGAGGCCCAAAAGTACTGTAAATTCAGAAATTATTGCAATGCTTTTATTTTTGCGAAAAATGCGACAGAGTTGTAAACGCAATAATTTTATTTTATATGAATTAAACCGGATTTTTCTCAAAATCATCAAAATTAAAATCGCATTTAAGTCTAGGATGACAAAATTGCATAATAAATGCACGCAATAATTTCTGAATTTACAGTAATGATTTTCTTTGGTTGCAGTCGAAACTAGCTGCATCCAATCAAAAAGCGCCTATAACATGATCACGTGTAAATGTAGAAAGTGTATGTAAACAATTGCCACGTGCTTATTGTGCAACAAGTTTTTACATAAACATATGACTATATTTAGTGACAATTTAAATGTTTTTAATCAACTAATAGAAGTTCCTGTGTATGTTTCTTGCACAAATGCATGTCAAGGTATACTTTCGTTTCTGTTAACCAATTGTGTAGAATCTAGCTGCTTCTGTTTTTTTTACCTCCAAATTGAAGAATTGCATTCATAATTTTTGCAGGTGACCCAGCTAAGTCTCCAGCCAAAGTTGCTTTCTCCGTCTGCCGAACATCACCACTTGGTCCGGTCATGGAGGATACAACTATCATTTTTGATAACATTTTTACAAATATCGCTGAAAGTTTTGACACATACTCTTCCCACTTCATCTGCAAAGTGAACGGCACATATCTTTTCTCTGTTCATCTCCTTAGCAACAATATAAACGATGCTTACGCATGGCTGATGGTAAATGGAAAACACAAAGTCCCGATTCATGGAGATCATAGGTCAGGATATGGAACAGGAAGTAATACCATAATTCTCTCCCTTTTTGAAGAGGACCATGTGTGGATACAGCTCATTAAGAACTCATCACTTCTGAACGATTTTTCTACTTTTTCAGGATATTTACTTTTTGAGCACTAATTAATTATTCATCATATCACTCTTTTTGTACATTTGTAATTTAGTTCCTGCTGGTGTCTAACAGGAATTTTGATTAATTTTCACAATAAATAATTTTGTAAATGAGGTATGTTATTAAACAGGAGGGATTAAATATCTGTGTTTTCTGTCCATGTTTATTCATGCACGTGTCACAAGTCAAATGAGAAAAAAAACCAATCATAACAAAAACTTTAACCTGAATCCTGGCGAACAGACGCACAGACAGAAGGACGGACAGACGGAAGGACGTTCAGACCAGAAAACATAATGCCTCTCTACTATCGTATGTGGGGCATAAAAACTTTAACCTGAAACTTGCACCATCATTTTCTATGTTCAGTGGACCGTGAAATTGGGGTAAAAAACTCTAATTTGACATTAAAATAAGAAAGATCATATCATAGAGAACTTGTATACTAAGTTTCAAGTTGATTGGACTTAAACTTCATAAAAAAACTACCTTGACCAAAAACTTCAACCTAAAACTTGCACTATCATATGTTCAGTGGACTGTGAAATTTGGGTCAAAACTCTAATTTGGCATTAAATTTAGAAAGATCATATCATAGGGAACATGTGTAATAAGTTTCAAGTTGATTGGACTTCCAACTTCATCAACTAGAGGCTCTAAAGAGCCTGTGTCGCTCACCTTGGTCTATGTGAATATTAAACAATGGACACAGATGGATTCATGACAAAATTGTGTTTTGATGATGGTGATGTGTTTGTAGATCTTACTTTACTAAACATTCTTGCTGCTTACAATTATCTCTATCTATAACAGTACTTTCTGTGGAAAATGTTATTGAAAATCTTCAAATTGTTAAAAATTGACTATGAAGGGCAATAATTCCTTAGGGGGTCAATTGACTATTTTGGTCATACTGACTTATTTTTAGTTCTTACTTTGCTGTACATTATTGCTGTTTACAGTTTATCTCTATCTATAATAATATTCAAGATAATAACAAACTAGAGGGTCCAAGGACCCTGTGTCGCTCACCTGATATTTTTATTTACAATTGTTGCATGATAAATGCAACTGTTGTACTGTCGTTTAGTTTCAGAGATACAATACTAAAAAGTGCATTTGAAACCTATGTTTTATTTCAGCCATGTGGGCAGGCAGGGTCATCATACACAGTGGTCCCTGGATATCCTAGTGGTGATTTAAACCAAGTTTGTTTAAATTCGACAGTTGTTTCAGGGGAGAATTTTTGTAAAATTTATCTAACAAGAAATGCAAAGTAATGAGAAAGTTGTGAAGTAGTTTTGTTGTTGCGTAACCCCCCCCACTTTGCCACCAGTGCAAGGGTTGTATAGCCAGCTGAGGTCGTGAAAAACTCTCTTTCTTTTGTTGTTGCAGATAGATCTTGACCTGATAAACAATTTTACCACATGTCAGATTTGCTCTAAATGCTTTGGTTTTTGAGTGATAAGCCAAAAACTGCATTTTACCCCTATCTTCTATTTTTAGCCATGGCGGGCATCTTGGTTGGTTGGCTGGATCACCGGACACAATTTTTAAACTAGATACCCTAATGATGATTGTGGCCAAGTTTGGTTTAATTTAATCCAGTAGTTTCAGAGGAGAAGATTTTTGTAAAAGATAACTAAGATTTACGAAAAATGGTTAAAAATTGACTTTAAAGGGCAATTACTCCTAAAGGGGTCAACAGGCCATTTTGGTCATGATGACTTATTTGTAGATCTTACTTAGCTGAACATTTTTGCTGTTTACAGTTTATCTCTATCTATAATAATATTCAAGATAATAACCAAAAACAGCAAAATTTCCTTAAAATTACCAATTCAGGGGCAGCAACCTATCAAAGAGTTGTCCCATTCATCTCAAAATTTCAGGGCAGATAGATCTTGACCTGATAAACAATTTAACTACAGTGAGATTTGCTCTAAATGCTTCGGTTTTTGAGTGATAAGCCAAAAACTGCATTTTACCCCTATCTTCTATTTTTAGCCATGGCGGCCATCTTGGTTGGTTGGCCGGATCACCGGACACAATTTTTAAACTAGATACACGAATGATGATTGTGGCCAAGTTTGGTTTAATTTGGTCCAGTAGTTTCAGAGGAGAAGATTTTTGTAAAAGATAATTAAGATTTACGAAAAATGGTTAAAAATTGACTATAAAGGGCAATAACTTCTAAAGGGGTCAACAGACCATTTTGGTCATGTTGACTTATTTGTAGATCTTACTTTGCTGAACATTTTTGCTGTTTACTGTTTATCTCTATCTATAATAATATTCAAGATAATAACCAAAAACATCAAAATTTCTCAAAATTACCAATTCAGGGGCAGCAACCCAACAACGGGTTGTCCGATTCATCTGACAATTTCAGGGCAGATAGATCTTGACCTGATAAACAATTTTACCCCTGTCAGATTTGCTCTAAATGCTTTGGTTTTTGAGTTATAAGCCAAAAACTGCATTTTAACCCTATGTTCTATTTTTAGCCATGGCGGCCATCTTGGTTGGTTGGGCGGGTCACCGGACACAATTTTTAAACTAGATACCCTAATAAAGATTTTGGCCATGTTTGGTTAAATTTGGCCCAGCAGTTTCAGAGGAGAAGATTTTTGTAAAAGTTAACGACGACGGACGCAGGACGACGGACGACGACGGACGACGACGGACGCCGGACGCCAAGTGATGAGAAAAGCTCACTTGGCCCTTCGGGCCAGGTGAGCTAAAAAACAGCAAAATTTCCTCAAAATTACCAATTCAGGGGCAGCAACCTAACAATCGATTATCCGATTCATCTGAAAATTCCAGGGCAGATAGATCGTGGCCTGATCAACAATTTTACTTCCTGTCAGATTTGCTCTTAATGCTTTGGTTTTTGAGTTATAAGCCAAAAACTGCATTTTACCCCCATGTTCTATTTTTAGCCATGGCGGCCATCTTGGTTTGTTGGCCGAGTTACCGGACACATTTTTTTAACTATATACCCCAATGATGATTATGGCCAAGTTTGGTTAAATTTGGCCCAGTAGTTTCAGAGGAGAAGATTTTTCTAAAAGATTACTAAGATTTACGAAAAATGGTTAAAAATTGACTATAAAGGGCAATAACTCCTAAAGTGGTCAACTGACCATTTTGGTCATGTTTGACTTATTTGTAGATCTTACTTTGCTGAACATTATTGCTGTTTTCAGTTTATCTCTATCTATAATAATATTCAAGATAATAACCAAAAACAGCAAAATTTCCTTAAAACTACCATTTCAGGGGCAGCAACCCAACAACAGAATGTCCGATTCATCTGAAAATTTCAGGGCAGATAGATCTTGACCTGATGAACAATTTAACCCCATGTCAGATTGCTCTAAATGCTTTGGTTTTTGAGTTATAAGCCAAAAACTGCATTTTACCCCTATGTTCTATTTTTAACCATGGCGGCCATCTTGGTTGGTTGGGCGGGGCACTGGACACAATTTAAAACTATATACCCCAATGATGATTATGGCCAAGTTTGGTTAAATTTGGCCCAGTAGTTTCAGGAGAAGATTTTTCTAAAAGATTACTACGATTTACGAAAAATTGTTAAAAATTGACTATAAAGGGCCATTACTCCTAAAGTGGTCAACTGACCATTTCGGTCAAGTTGACTTATTTGAAGATCTTACTTTGCTGAACATTATTGCTGTTTACAGTTTATCTCTATCACTAATAATATTCAAGATAATAACCAAAAACAGCAAAATTTCCTTAAAATTACCATTTCAGGGGCAGCAACCCAACAACGAAATGTCCAATTCATCTGAAAATTTCAGGGCAGATAGATCTTGACCTGATGAACAATATTACCCCCGTGTCAGATTTGCTCTAAATGCTTTGGTTTTTGAGTTATAAGCTAAAAAATGCATTTTACCCCTATGTTCTATTTTTAGCCATGGCGGCCATCTTGGTTGGTTGGCCGGGTCACGCCACACATTTTTTAAACAAGATACCCCAATGATGATTGTGGTCAAGTTTGGATTAATTTGGCCTAGTAGTTTCAGGAGAAGATTTTTGTAAAAGTTAACGACGACGGATGACGCCGGACGCCGGACGCAAAGTGATGGCAAAAGCTCACTTGGCCCTTCGGGCCAGGTGAGCTAAAAAGTACCTTGGCCAAAAACTTGAACCTGAAGCGGGACGAACGGATGCACAGACAAACAAACGAAAGCACAGAACAGAAGTCATAATGCCCCTCTACTATCGTAGGTGGGGCATAATAAAACCAACAATTTAAACTACATCTCGATCATGTCAATGAGTAAAAAAGTTGATCAAAACATACAGAAATCAATAAGAGTATATTTACTATGCAATTAGGTACAGACAATATCAGAAAATCTAACACAGTCTCCCTGTTGAAACAAATGTATTTTTGATTGGATCCTTGACTTTGACAGTGAACTATGATGCATGCACACCTTTGTCAAATTGCTATGAGAAGAATTTAAAAAGAATGAAGTCAGCAGTAGAATTTGACTGAATGCCTGTATACCTTATTTAAATATTTGGAATGCCCCCATCTGCTACCAAAATTTTGAGTTGGAATTCCATACACGTGATGGTCTGTGAAACTCAGTCTCAGATCAGGAGATTGGGAAATTTTGGTCAGGAGATTTGGACTCAAATCAGGACGTTTTTTATCGACATAAATGTTGTTGTAAATGTAACTGTATCATGTAGAAATTGTCTTTTAAAGTTGTTTTTTTCTTCAAATTTCCATCAGAATGTAATATGTTTATAGTACCCTTGCTGCCTTTCTATTTGAATGATATCACCTTATTAAAAAAAATATTGAGTAGAATCTGTTTCTTGTTTTGTTTTGTTTTTGCATGGTTTTTAAGCATTAAGAATGTCATATTTCTATAGAACTCAAAACAGTGGAAAATATTTTGCTATTCTTTTGTTGAATCACTGAAAATATAATACACTGACAAATATTACTTAAACATATTTGAGGGTCTTGTGAGAAGTACAAGTGTCAAGGATTGTTATATTCATTGTGTACAATTTAACAACACTATCTATTTCAAACTGACAACATACCAATGGAAGTTTTTAACGACCTTGACTGGCTATACAGCCCTTGCACGGTCGGTTCACACTGAAATCTGTATAATAATTATTATATAAATTTCAATTTAATCTTTGAAAAGAAGTCTAGATTCCTAAAATATTTTATCAGTGTTCTCCCCAGGCCCTTAAAGGACCACGGGCCCGCGATGTATAATTTTCTACCGCGGTGGTATCGTTCTTGCCGCGATGTATAATTTTTCTCCGTGGTGCTAAAGTTTTTGGTAAAAAAATCGTATCAAAATCGGTAAAGTTTCAGATGACTTCAACTTTCAGTGAGGATTAAAATTTTACATGAAAATTGACCAGTTCTAACCAGTTTAATCCAGTATTGACAAGTAGATTGTTTACACCACGTGATCGATTTACCTGTTGAGGTTAACCTTGATGATTGGATTTAATCGATGTACATGATTATCTTGTGTTTTAATTAATTAAGAGATCATATTTTTAATAACAGACTTGTAATAGGGGACAAGCAGACATTTGTTAATGAACTCTATTACGCCAGTCTTTAGTCAAAATAATTTGCCTGTTAGAAATTAATTGTGGAGTTACTTCCCCTGATTTTGCTTATAACAAATAAATGCTCCTCACATATAATTTCTCATTGAAAATTAAAATAAAGTACAAATTGAATGCAAAATTATATTAGAATGTTACATTAAGGATAAAAACTTTCGTAGAACATACCAACAAAAATGTTTTGCAAATTATTTTAGAGAATCATACCTTTATTGATACACAGACTTTTATATCAAATTGGTAGTAATTTTCAAATTGTAATGGATGTAAAGCTTAATGCCTAAATTTAATAGGAATATAAATTTTAAAATTACTTTCATATTTGAAATAAAATATTTTAACTATATATAAATAATTTAAAGTAAAAACTAATATGCATAAGAAAATAAATTAATTTGTTGTTGTTAAAAAGAAAAGAAAGTTTTTAATTTACTGAAGATTCTGTATCAAAAATTAATCTTGTTCAAAGTTCATTGTTATGGTCAAATCTAACATGGGGAATGTGTAGTGTAACTACAAGTATTGGGACAAAATGGCTTGATCACAATATAAGAAGTGACTTTAGTTTAAAGACTAATTGTGCTTTCTTTTCTTTTTCAAAGATATTAAAGTATACAAACTGTTTTATTGATTTACTTTTTCTACCAATAATGTTCTGACCCAAAGTCCATACAACACAGTACCATAGTAAACAAAACAAAGGCAAAAAGGTAATGACAAAAACTAACAAGAAAAAAATAAGCGACACAACGCGACACACAATATTGTAAAATTCATTTCGTCACGCGTTACCCTGGTGCTATCCAAAAATCCTGGGGAGAACACTGATTTTATTATAAATTTATATTTTTTTATTTGTCCCAAAACATTTAAATGCATTTAATTACCATCCTTATATGATTATTTGATTAAAATATTATTCATTTATATTCTTTTTACAATTTACATTTTTAAAAAGAAAAATAACTTAAAACAGAATAAATCAAGGGGAAGACACCAAAATGTATTTTTCAATACACATAATTTTTATTACACAACTAGTTAGCCAGAGGTAAACATCGATGATTACCATTATGTTGGTCACCCAAGCTGTCAAGTAGAGCCAAATAATTATACAACTTCTTTGATTCACAGGAAAATTTTAACACAGGTGTCAATTACACCCGTATGGTAGTATGAACATTTTCATTCATAAAATATTTCATACACGGGATTCTTTTGTCCTTAACGGGAGAACGGGAGGAAACCCCTGAAAACGGGATTATTGTACTCCTGTGGGGAGGTTCACATGTACAGAATTCTGCAAAAGGTAGCATGATTTGTAACACACTGACACTGTCATATACTTATTGACCAAACAACAGCACCATTTCAGCAGGCACAAAAAACACAACTATTAGATTTAGAAAACATGGGAAAATAAAATAGGATGTTTCAGCCATTCCTCATGGCTTGATAACTTTAACACATTGTTCAGGGCTTTCTAAAACAAATATGCATACACATGTTGGATTTTACATGTTGGATGCCTGGATTGACAATATTTTTATTCTTATTGGCCTTAGAGTATAATATACCTACTTCTTTATCTCTGTTTTGATATCCTTTGATGGAGTCACACTTGATTTGCTCTCATCTTTATCCTCTTCTGTTTCAGACTTTGTACTTTTTTTGGGAGCTAAAAATATAACAATATTGTTAATTTAACAAAGGGCTATTCCAGAATTTTTTTAGGAGGTTTTGGGGTTGGAAGGCATTCAGTTTCAGTACCCACCTCCCAAACAATTTTAATTGAAAATCATAATGTAGTGTACAAGTATCAACCAAGCATTATTAATATAAAGTGCCTTCCACCACGCTCCCCCCCTTTACAATACATTTTTTCTCGAAATTGCCATAAGGGGACATAAAAACATATTCATTTATAACTCCTGTCTCTAGACACAAATAATATAAGGAAGGTAGGTAAATCATTTCCTGAAATTATCTTTATATAAACTATTTAGAGAAATGAGCCTTTATAACCTAAAATGTCTTAGTCTAGAACAAATATCTATCCTCATTATATTCAGACATGTTTTAAATATAATGTGACATCATACAAGTAACTGATGTATTTCAAAACATCTATTTTTACAATTCGACATGAATTCAACATTTCTATATTTATTATTAACTTGACCTACCAAAGAAACTGTGTACAGGTTTTGATGCTTTTGTTTCTGTTTTCTCTTCTGTCTTTTCTTCTTTTATTTCTAAGATTAAATACAGAGTTATCATTTATAAAATATAAATATCAGAATTACATTTTGACAATTTTGTTAATTTTTACAGAAAATAAAAGATTTTTTTTACAGAAAATAAAAGATGTAATTATATATATTTATACATAAAATATACAAAATTATAAAAATATAAAAATGAACCAAATGCAAATCAAATAGACAATTTAAAAAAATTGAAAAAAATGTTAACTAACAGGACCAAATACAATCAAAACTAGATAATCTCCCTTTCAGTGTAAAAACTACTTTTGCCAAAAAACACTACAAATGTGTCAAGCGAAAATTAAGTCCTAAGTTTTTAAGGAATGACTGTAATATTTTTTCTGTCTTTGAAGAAATACTATGAAAAATGTGGCACACACTGAATTACCCGCACCACAGGTTATTTTTAAGTGTGCACCACATTTTTTATGTTATTTTGAATAGACAGAAAAAATATTACAGTCATTCATTTCTTCTAATTCCAATTTACAGCCAGAGTAAATAAGGACAAAACATTGATGACATCAAGGTCACATGACAAATCTATGTCTATGAGCTGATAGACAAAACACAATCAGTAGACACATTACATCCAAAATTTAATTATTAACAAATAACCTTCATTATAGTAGTAGTCCAGAAAGTTAAAAAAAAAAAAAAGAGAGTCTTTTTGCCATAGATCTTATGGTATTACTATTAAAATATATTCCAAAAATAGGCTTTAAAGATACATGCTGCATAGTAGTTCAACTAATTACCTTTTTTGACTTCTGGTGATTTTTTTTCTTCTTTCTTTGCCTTCTTTTCTTTAGGAGTTGCTTTCCCTTTCTTGGTATTAGTTTGTTTTTCTTTCTTTCCTTTAGGTGTTTTCTTTTCTTTTTTGACTTTTGGACCATAGCTTTCTTCTTGTTTGTCACTCTCTTCTTCTTCCTCTTCTTTTTCCTTCTTTTCATCTTGTTTATCAGTTTCTGTTTTCTTTGTGTCTTCTGGCATATCAGGTTCTTTATTGTCTACTTCCATTTCTTCTTCTTCTTCGTTTTTATCTGTATCTTTAGTATCATTTCTTTTAGTCTTGGTCTGAAGTTAAATAAATGACGTATTACAGGTAAAACAAATATTATAATAGGCATTTAATCTTACCATATTTTGCATGTTATAATTAGCACAATTTGATTTTAAATGCACATGTAAGAAACATAAATTGAGTTGTTTTAAAACTGAGGAAATGTATACTGGTCAAAACTTTCTAAATTCTTCTTATTTAGATATGATTTTGTATATTTAACTTATACAGACATGATATTGAAATTAGCACCAGTTAAAGTAAAACCTGCTATTTTTCAAGATTTCCTAATAATAAATATTTTCCAAATTTAATTTTATGTCTGACTGAGTTTTGATAGGTCAAATTAATTCTTGAAGTCTGTACTACCAAGCACCCAAAAGTCTTTAGATGAATTTCCTGAATATAAAAATAAAAAGCTATAGTATGATTACCAATGAGACAACCCTGTATCAGGTACCAAATGAAGTAGAAGTGAAAAACTGCAGGTCACTGTACAGCCTTCAACAATGAGTAAAATTTGATATCACGTGCCAATAACCTTAGTGTTAGCTAGACATCTCAAATTGGTAATCACTATAATTATTAAACTTTCTATTAACCTCCTCTTTTTCAGTCTTTTCCTCCTCCTCATCTTCTGTCTTCTTCCTCTTTTTACTAGCTGATTTCTCTTCTGTGTAGTCTAGTGTCTTTCTTTTGGGTGTAGCTCCCATACTTTTCCTTGCTGCAAATACAATGAATGGTAAAGTTAGTCAATGTTTAATAATGTTATAAAAAATTAAAATAGCTATCAGGTTATAAATAAAACAGAGATGACAAGATGTTTCAGATCTAAAAAAAAACTATGTTAACTTAGCTAAGGAAACTATTAAACCAAGAGTTCCATATGGTGAAGTTGAAATCATCCTTTCGTAAATTTTAAGGACGCCATCACGAGTTGGTTGATGGTTATTGAATAACTATTTCACAGATGATATCGGATATATGTTCCTTATGTCGTAACTACAATACCCTTTCCCTTTTCATGAATGTGACCTACCTAATTACCGGATTTGTAATAACATAAGCAACACGACAGGTGCCACATGTGGAGCAGGTCTCATTTTTTGTTCTAAAATCTTTAAAATTAAAGTTTAAACATTTTTATAAAATTTTATTTATCTGATAAAAGTTTAACATGTTTAATAATAAAATTGAGAATGGCAAAGGGTTATGTGTCAAAGAGACAACAAAGTTAACCTGACCAAAGAGCAAAAAACAACAGAAGGCCACCTATGGGTTTTAAACACAGCAAGAAAAATCCCACACCCAAAAAACATGTATATTTACCTGTTCTTCTCACAGGTAAACCAAATGGTGAACTGATAGGTGTTGCAGGTCCTGCACATTCCTGTGATGACTGTGAGGAAACTCCTGAATCTACAGACTCTGGCTTTGACTTCAACTAAAATAATACAATTGAAACTATAAATATCTTTTCTTAATATTCACTGTTTTTGTAAATTATATACATATATAGCAGCAACAATTGATTGCTTAACATAGAGTTGCAAATATTTCATGCATGTTCAGGACATCAACAACTGAACAACAATCAACAATTTAAAGATTGAAAAAAAAATTCAAAATACTCATCAATTTTTCCATGTCATAAATTAATGTTTTTTGTTGTTTGAGAATTGAGTGACAACCCCAGAACTTAGATTGTTTCTGTTGAATTGATTCAAAGCTTTTATTAACCTATTCATAAGAGCATGACATATTGTATCTATAGTATGGACATCTGTCTTTTGTTGAAGACTATATTTTTACCTTTAGAATATTCGACCTTCACCCAAACTTCCCTTTGATTCAATCAGAAAAACAATATGTCCTATAACTTAAAAATGTGAACTGGAGAGTTGTCTCATTGGTAATCCTACCACATCTTCTTATTTATACATGTTATAAATATATACATGTATAGTTCTATCTATCAGTAAAAGACTGTACTATGTCATACTATCTGTACCTTGTGTTTTTCATTGTAGTTAGTAACATGTTTTTTCAGAGGAGTCACGTTTTGGTGATTATGTGGTGGGATGCAGTCATGTACTGTCCAATACTTCTTTGAATTGCCTGTTATCCTTTTCATATACTCTTAAATTATTATCAGAAAGTGATAACATTTAAGGATTATGTACCATTGTGTTGATTCAATGCTTTACCTATGGAAATTTTATAGAAAATCCACAGCATTTATCCTTGTACCTTCATATTTGGCAATTTCATAACTGATAGATATAAGATTATTGCATGCAGTGCTGGTATTGATTTCCTTAAAACAAGTTTATTAATGTAGCTATTGGTTAAAACAAATTAAAATATGGACAAAATCAAGAACACCTTTTAGGGTGCTCTCGACTTTAGTGACTCATCATGAGGTATTTTGGAAGTTACAGGTTGCTTAGAACTTGTTGTAAAAAATAAAGACTAGCACATCATAGAAAAGCAAGTGAGTAATCTATGTTTCAAATTTAATAACAAAAATCTCTGTATTAAAGGCTGTGAATTTTCTATAAGAATCTTGGTTTATTTGCCACAAAGTACTCTTTTTCTATTAAATGCAATGAAACAATGAATAATAACGCTTTGCATCAAGTTTCCCCTTGGTATATGTACAAAATGGCCTATCTCTGTTATTCATTACATCTGTAGTTTTAATTTGATACTGTACAATTGAAGTTTAAAAAATTCCTACTAAAATGGCTACAGAAGGGGTCATAAACCTCAAACAAATTAAATGGAAAAGGGGAAGTTAAGTTTTATAACTTTTGCCATAACATCCTTACTGGGGTTTCTTTCTTGTTCACTTTTTTATCTTCTACTTTTTTATCTTTTGTGCTTTCTGATTTATCTTCCTTCTTTTGTGTACTTTCAGATTTATCATCTTTCTTTAGTGTACTTTCTGATTTGTCCTCTTTCTGGTCTTTAGTGGTAGCCTCCAAAGTTTCACTAGTATCAATATTGTTTTCACACTCATCTTCATCATCACTTTCAATCACTCTGGCTTTACTCTTTCTTTTGGCACGTATTTTTACTGGTGAATCAGCATCTTTTACTGGCGAATCAGCAACTTTTGCTGGCAAGGTATTTTTTGCTGGCGAGGTATTTTTTGGTTTCAATGGTGACTTTGGTTTTTTAACTGAACTTGGTTTTTTAACTGAACTGCAAACACAGGAAATAAAGGAAAATCAAAAAGTTAATAATCCAAAGCACAGTTATCAAATATGTTTCAATATTAAATGTTTATTTCAAATATTTTTGACATGCGATAAATGTTTTCTGAGTGTTGCTGTATTTTTTATACAAAGGACTGTTAACTTAATTATAATATATATTTAATAAACTCTTTACAAATTAGAGTTTGACATAAATTTGTGTTTTGTACATATATTTTGCTGTATATGGGTTATACTCATTGTTGAAGGCTGCATATAGTTATTTTTGTGTCATTTGATCTCTTATGGAGAGTTGTCTCATTGGAAATCATATCATATCTTCTTGTATTTATATATAGATATGTATATACATGTAAAAATATTGAAAAACACTGCGGAAGTCCATTTTTTATGTAGAAATAACTGTCAATATGATTTCATTTCACTTAGGTCATACATCTTAAATCAATTCTCCTTTGAGTACATACATACAAAATTTTACAAAAAAAACATTTTCTTGTTTAAAATATGTAATAAGTAGATTGAATAAGTTTCAAATGACAATAATGTCAAAGTTGACAAACATGAACTACCCGAATTATCCTGCTATTTCTGTTATTTACCTCTTTTCAGTCTTTTTGCTGTCAGAGTTACAGATTGGTTCTGTAGTTTTAGGTTTTGGCGAGGTAAAGAAAGATCTGAATAGAAAAGTAAAAATAAATCTATCAATTGATACAAAAAAGTTCAATTTGTCATTTGCAAACCTTCTCATAAGCTTTTAATTTTGCATACATGTATATATTATATATATGTCACAATGATACATGTACTTGTTCACCGTGGTAAAAGTTAAAATTAGTAAAATTGACTTGCTTCTGTTTGTTATTAATCCTCACTGTTAAATATATATATATGTGTAAAGCTGACAGCTGAGGGGGAGATTTTGCACGAACAATATGTTAAATAAACGACCTCTATTTTTATGCATCTACAAAACACCAATAACAGTTAATAGATATATATACTTCATGTTCTTTATTTCTTCAAATCATGTTTATAATCTACATTGATCCTACATTCCGGCGGTTGCGTCCACAAATATTCCCTCTGTGGTTAAATTTTTGAAACTATTCTGGATTTCTACCAAACTTAGACAGAAGCTTGTTAATAATCAAAAGCTAGTATCTACATGTAGAAGGAAATTTGATTAAAAAGTTCTACCTGTTTTACTTATAAACTTATCGCTATTTGTCCATCATTAATGGCATACTTGGACATCACATTAATAAATGGTAAAATTTTGACATCACAATAGAAAAGTATGACTGCACAATGTATTTATATATAAGTGATTGTTGTAGGACGTCAATAGTTCAACCGGTGCAGATTACTAAATGGCGATAAAGTGTATTGCCTGTTGATAGTCAATATTAAAATACACATATATTTGTCCTTTTCTCTACTGGCTCTAGCTAGATAAGATAAGACAATTTATTTTAAGGTTCATCATAACAAATTGACAAATATGGCCATATTTCACCTCAAAAACTACTCTGTGTACAGACTTACCTGTGCAGTTTGGAAAGTTTTAAGGCCTAGCATCCACTAGATACATAAAAGTTAAATGTATTTTGCATATCAGAAAGAAGAAATCTTTTTGGGATTTTACTGGGCATTTTTTTTCCTTCCTGTAGAAGATGTAAAAATAAACTAAGTTGGGATATAACTTTGAGATGCTCCCTCTCAGGTAAGAAATGGTTTGTATTGTTTTGATTGTCCTTGATTGGCATGGACAATAGATATCTACACATCTATAGGTGAGTTAAAGGGATAAACTGAGTGGAAAGTATCAAATGCAATTCAGGTGTTTGTTTATTTTTACACCTTCTGCAGGAAGGAAAAAAAATGCCCATCAAAATGATAAACGATTTTATCTTTTTGAAGCACAAAATATCTGTAAGATCGTTGTGGGGCTCATATGGAAGGATCCTCTCCTTTTTAGCCCACTATATTTTGGTACACTTTCAAAACTGATACAATCATCAATCCTGCATGATTTGGTGCAATATTTCACACAATTAAATGCAACTTTCCAAACTTCACAGGTAAGTCTGTACACTGAGAAGGTGAAAATGCGGCCATATTTGTCCATTTGTTATGATGAACCTTAATTATATGGGGACGAAGTCCCCAATTACGGTAGAAATATCAATAAAAAAAAAAAAAAAAAAAAAAAATCGGGAAAATTTCCCGAATTTTTCATTTTACTAATGAACTCAAAATCGTTAACTTTTTTTTTCAGATCTAGTTCCTGTTACGGTTTTCCCCGCATTTGCGCAGAAATCTGTCTTGTTTGCATGAGACTTTGAAAAGAAAATTATATGTATCAGTCTAGTAAAATATAAGATTGAAACTCAATGCAATTTTATTTTTAATAATTGTTTGATTTGAAAAAAACGTTATCTGATGGAAGCGTTTCTTTTGTTTACATTGAATATGACGTCATAGCGTAAACAACGTCACAGCTAAATCCCTAACCACAGAATCGAAATCGGGAACGTTGTGGTATTTCCGTTTCCTTTATTAACATGTATGAGGTAAAAAAAAAATAATACATACAGACTTCGTCCCCATTCACAGGTTATGCCTGCCTCATATTATGGGGACGAAGTCCCCAATAACACAGTAGAAAAATCAATAACAAAAAAACAAAAAAAACAAAAAATCAGGAAAATATTCCCGAAATTTTCATTGTACTAATGAACTCAAAATCGTTCAATTTTTTTTATGTCATGTTTTGAATTCCTGCATCTGCGCAAAAATCTACTATGTAATTCCTTTTTCAGGAATCGTTTGTATGAATCTTTGAGTAAAATATATATTTATCAGTCCAGTATAAAATAGGAAGGAATGCTTTACCAATTTCAATTTTAATAATTCCTTGATATGAAAAAACGTTACCTAATGATAGCGTTTCTTTGTTTACATTGCATATGACGTCATAACTTAAGGTTCATGTGGACCCTATGGCTAAAATGACCGTATTTTCACCTCAAAATTTACTCGGAGTACAGGCAAACCTGTGCATCTGGAAAAGTTTTAAGGCATAGCATGCCCTAGATAAATAGAATTCAAATGCATTGTATGATTTAGAAAATTCATAACTTAACTGAATTTTACCGTACACTTTTTTTCGTCCCTACAGAAGATGATAAAATTAACAAACAGTTGAGTTTACCTTGATATGGTCCATTCAGGTACACAGTTTAAATAACCAATTATTGTCAGGTATCTATCGTCCATCTCATGTCCATGTCAAACAAAACAGCTCACTTCAATAATTACCTGTGGGGAAGTTCTCAAACCTGTTTCCTAACTTAGTTTATTTTGGCACCTTCTGGAGGAATGAAAAAAAGTGCACGGCAAAATCCTGGTAAGTTTTTATTTTTCTAAAACACAAAACATATTTGAAATTTATTTATCTAGGGCATGCTATGCCTGAAATTTTTTACAGATGCACAGGTTTGTGTGTACTCAGAGTAAATTTAGAGGTGAAAATACGGCCATTTTAGCCATAGGGTCCACATAAACCTTAAATGTCACAACTAAAATCCCTAACAACAGAACCAAAATCTGAAACGTTACGGTATTTCCGTTTCTTTTTTTTTAACAAATATTTAAGTTACAAAAAAATAATTCATACAAACTTCATCCCCATTTGCGGGTACTTATAAAGTGAGAAACGGAATCGAAACGAAACGAAACGAAATATAACGAAACGAAACGAAATATAACGAAACGCAACGAAATATAACGAAACGAAACGAAATGAAAAAAATGAAGAAACGAAATACAACGAAATGAATCTGACCCTTATGTTATGCAATTGTGTGGTGCTGTTGATGTAGTTAATGTAGTTATCATTGTTACAACCACGTTAAAACAGTATCTATACTATTAAACGAGAAGACCTCATTTTGGGTGTCGCTTCTCTTCTTTCCACAATAAATTAATCATCATGCCTCTGTGTCCTATGGGTTCAGTGCATAATCGCATTTGTCATCCATTCATATGATTATTCAGATTGAGTTATTTTGGGTGAAAAACGAGAAAAAAGACGTCCGGATTTCCGTCATTGGGCGAAATTTTAAGTCAGATTAGACTTCCGGTTTGCGTTTTTTCTAACATACATTAATACTACGAATACAGTGTATTTTCTGTCTTATATCCATCATTGGACGAAATTTAAGTCAGATTAGACTTCCGGTTTGCGTTTTTCTTTTTACTTTGAAACAAATACATATACTACGAATAAAGTGTATTTTCTGTCTGATATCATTTTCAAGTTTACTATCCACGGCAGTCACAGGGTTTATTTAATAGGGAGGGTCTGAATAATATATCAATGACCGCTGTGGATCAATTATTAAACTGAGAATTGACTGTAAAAAGAAAATACACTTTCAGGACGTCTGGAGCGGGTGTTTTTATGATCGAAATTTCAGGATTGATCATTTCGGGATCCGGGATTTCTTTTTTCGAATTTCGGGATGTCGAGATATTTAATTTGTATAATAAATTCAGAACCTCGGGATTTCATGTTTTTAAGCCCGGGATATTGGGATCAGGGCCCCTCCGAAGTGGCGGATCCAGAAATGTTCATACGAAGGGGCCCGTTGACTGCCTAAGAATTTTTCACTATATTTGGTCCTGCCTTTTTTATATAAATTTATCAGTCCCGTTTTTTTGCCCAGTTGCTCATCCTGCCTTCTTTTTTACTAAACAATCCTGTCTTGCCTTTTTTATACTCAAATCCCTGTCCTGCAGGATTTTTTTTAATTTCATCATAGCCCTCTCCCCCTCCCCCCCCCCCCCCCAAAAAAAAATCAAATGGTAGCCCCCTTAACTTGGACTCGGAACTTGGAATAAAAAAAACAATTAATTACACCACCTTTTTAAAATCAAAATCCTAACCTATAACAATGTAAAAGATATATTATATATAGGCCTATTTCGTCCATTTCGTTTCGTTTCGTTTCTTCATTTTTTCATTTCGTTTCGTTTCGTTATATTTCGTTTCGTTTCGTTGTATTTCGTTGCGTTTCGTTATATTTCGTTTCGTTTCGTTTCGATTCCGTTTCTCACTTTATAAGTACCCCCCATTTGCAGGTAATGCCTGCCTCATATTACAAGAAATACTACAAACAAGCTTTGTAGTGCTTTTTGCTATCCATTGTCCAAAAAAATCATGTCCCTCCTAAAGAGACAACAAAAAGGGGATCTGTTATTACAGGGTCAATAAGGGATAGTCAAGCAGACAATAGAGAACGGCCAAAAAATAAGGGGGAGGGCCCAAAAAAAATGTCTTATCCAAAAGAAGCTATGGGACATTCCTGCAATTCGGTTAAAACAAGAAAAAGAAATAGCGGTATGGTTTACAAATACAAAATTATTACGTTATAGATTTTTGCATTGTTGATGTTTTCTTTCTCACAAATCTGATCAACTTTCCATTTGCCGCCTTTTGACGAACCGGAAGTTACGAATAATTTATCTCTGAACGAAAGAGTTCTATAATATTTTGCAGGCGCTTTTTAAGCCACAAAAAGATGTTGTCTGCGTTTTTCAATATCATATTTACACTGAATAATAATAAACAATTAAAAGATATCATGGCAACGCCAAATCTGTAAGATATATCGAAAAATATTATAAAATTAACATTTTCAGTGGTGCGTTACGGGGTTACACTAATGTCCTGACAATGTCCTGACAGTGTCCTGACAGAAATGAAAATGCTAAATACTTTTTTATTATCGGATGGAATTACTTGAAATTTAGAATTAAGCAAGATGAGAACTTATATTTTATAAATAAAATTTTAAAAAAATTAAAAGATATTTATAAGAGTTAGAAAACTTGACCTGACCAACTTGACTTTGAAACTACTAATGTCCTGACCGATATGAAACAGCTACAAATTGTTTTACTTTTGACAGGATAGACTTCAAATTCGATACCAAGGAAGATTAAAACATTTAATACAAAAATGTAAAAAAAAAATAGAAAAAAAATATTTTCAAGAGTTAGAAAACTTGACCTGACCAACTACGTCTTTCCCATGACTACATGTCCTGACCGATGTAAAATGCCTATAACTTTTTTTATTCTTTAAAGGATCGATTTCAAATTTGATGTCAATGAAGATTATAATACTAAATATATAGATACTAGAAAAAGATTTAAAAAAAAATAATTTAAAGAGTTAAAAAACTTGACCTGACAAACGTCGACTCTGCTCTGACTAATGTCATGACCGATGCAGAAAATGTTAATAACTTTTTATAATTGAAAAAAAAAATGATTTAAGTTCCTTACCAAGGAAGATGATAGCATTAAATATAGGAATTTATGAGAGAAAAAATGTTTTTTAATTTTTGAAATGTTAGAAAACTTGACCTGTGCAACTTGATCTTTGTCATGATGAATGTCCTGACCGTTATAAAAATGCCAATAACCTTTTTGTTATTTATTGGGATATTACCAAGTTTGGTATGGGAAGATTACAACACTTAGTATAAGCATGTAAAATAAAAATATTTTAAACTTGACCTGACCAATGTTTACCTTGTCCTGCAATGTCCTGACTGATGAAGAAAAGACAAATATTATATTTTAAAACTGGTTTTTTTTCCGAGTCTCTCTAAAGACAGAATAGACTAAATTCTTTAAATTATACATGTTATATTGATATTTCCTTTTTTTTATTTTTTATTTAAACATAGTTTAGAAAGAACTTGGATGCACTTTTTATTATTCGTAATATATGTGTATAAGAAAGCCAAAAGACAGTGACATAATAAAATTATGTTATTGTAAGTTTTTATATTTCTGTGTGATTCTAACATAATTCTACTTTGAATGTTTGTAAAAACATTATATTGAAATCAAAAGAAGCCCATTTCCTGTCCTTATTTATGTTATTTGACATGTTTAATCCCTCGATCATTAACTAAACAACAAAAAATGAGTGAAATAAATAAGAAAAATATGGCTAAGTAAACACTCCAATTAGTGTTAATTTTAATTAATGTAGGTGTGATTAAATTTTAATTATTCATGTCACTGTCTTTGAACTTAATTGCATTAGAAAAGGTGCATTTACTTAGTATCTACAGCATCTCTTATCACATACTTTTCTCAGTGATATATCACATACTTTTCTCAGTGATATAAAACAGTGTGGTTATATCCCTTTTAATAACAAAAAAGTTATTGGCAATGCAATTTTATAACGGTCAGGACATTCATCATGATAAAGATCAAGTTGGTCAGGTCAAGGATTTGTATAGTAAGATCTTACTATACAAATCCTTGGTCAGGTCAAGTTTTCTAACATTTCAAAAATTAACAATTTTTTTTTCATAAATTCTTATTTTGAAAATTCTTATTTTGAATATCCTTGGTAAGGAACTTTAATTAAGTCAATTCTTTCAATAACAAAAAAGTTATTAACATTTTCTACATCGATCAGGTCTGGACATTAGTCAGGGCAGAGTCGACGTTGGTCAGGTCAAGTTTTATAACACTTAAAATTAGTTTTTTGAATATTTTTTATTATATCTCTGTATGCAATGTTAGAATCTTCCTTGACATTAAATTTGAAGTCAATCCTTCAAGTTATTAGCATTTTACATCGGTCAGGACATTAGTCACGGGGGGACGTAGTTGGTCAGGTCAAGTTTTCTAACTCTTGAAAATATTTTTTTTCTATTTTTTCTAATATTTTTGTATTTTATGTTTCATTCTTCCTTGGTATCGAATTTGAAGTCTATCCTGTCAATAATAAAACATTTTTTAGCCGTTTCATATCGGTCAGGACATTAGTAGTTTCAAAGTCAAGTTGGTCAGGTCAAGTTTTCTAACTCTTATAAATATTTTTTTTATTTTTTATAAATTTTATTTATTAAATATAAGTTCTCATCTTGCTTGATTCCAAATTTCAAGTGAATCCTTCCAATAATAAAAAAGTATTAAGCATTTTCATTTCTGTCAGGACACTGTCAGGACATTGTCAGGACATTAGTGTAACCCTGCGTTACGTCATTATCAGATGATTAGAACGTCACTTCCTGTAAATAATAGAATATGAGAGATATTGACATTATTTGCAACCGTAACTGACAGAAATATTTGTTGCAATATGTGGATCTTAAACAACAGATAGTTTTAATCTGCAGCTATCAGAATGGTGGGTAAAGTTCATTGTGAATGGTTATCTTTGTAACATAGCTTTCATTTTTTATCAGTCAGTTGACAGTTCGTGATAAACACTATAAAACAGGCATGATGACTGATGACAGTAATGATATGATGCATTCCACATGTCCCCCTTAAGCAATTGTTTCAAGCAATTGTATAGAACACTTTCCTGGCATAAAGAAAAAAGTAAAATCACAAAAATACTGAACTCAGAGGAAAATCAATTCGGAAAGTCCATAATCACATGGCAAAATCAAATAACAAAACGCATCAAAAATGAATGGACAAGAACTGTCATATTCCTGACTTGGTACAGGCATTTTCAAATGTAGAAAATGGTGGATTGAACCTGGTTTTATAGCTAGCTAAACCTCTCACTTGTATGACAGTCGCATCAAATTCCATTATATTGTCACCGATGCGTGAACAAAACAAACAGACACAATAGGTAAAAATGTCAAAAATAGGGGTACAGCAGTCAACATTGTGTTATCATCTTAATCACTATAAAAACAACAAATGTAACGAAGAAGCATAAAAAGGCATACATCAAATTAACATCCTCATTTTGATTATATTATACGATTTTATTTGTCTATGTAAAATGCACCCATCAAGGAAGGAGGGTTTTGAGTACTGGTGAAAATTGCGCGTTTGAAATTCGCACAGGTAGACATGAAATAATTTTGTCGTTCAAAGTATGACGGGATGCATAAATACAGTCACGCAAAATAGATATAACAAAAACTGGCTTAACAGTTAAAGTAATAATAATAAATAAAATAATAGTGCGGTTCAAAGTATGACGGGATACATAAGTACAGAGGCACGTCAAATGTATATCACAAAAACAGTGGGTTAACAGTAAAAGTAATATTAATAAAATAAAATAATTTTGTCATTCAAGGTATGACAAGATACATAGGTACAGAGTCACATCATGAAATAATTTTGTCGTTCAAGGTATGATGGGATACATAAGCACAGAGTTACGTCAAACGGATATCTAAAAAAAACAGACTTAACAGTAAAAGTAATATTAATAAAGAAAAATAAAAGAATAATATAACACGTTATTAAGATGATAAACAACGTCAGTACGCAAAATCTATACTTCAAGACCATCGTGTATTATTTGTGAAGTTGATACGGAATATTTATCAACAAGTTCTGGGTACCTTCCGATGAACTTTTTTAGAAAAAGGACGAGACGTTCTTTGACATACCCCTGGTTCATCAACTTTCTGCTCAGACACTGGTGACGTTTTACAAAGTCTGAGTAGGAGCTGCAAGCTCTAGAATACCGAATAAGTTGGGAAATGTATATTCCATATGCAGGTGAAGTTGGTATATTGCTACTAAGGTGGGGGAAATTGATAATTTCAAAATCAAAATCGTCTCGTTTGTCATAGATTCTGGTACTAAGATGACTGTGTATGTCAAATTCGAGGTATAAGTCTAAAAATGAGGCGGAGGAAGCCGTGTCTGAGGGAGGGGGCTGTTACATCAAATGAAACAGTGCATGTCACGATGTCTTGAAAGAAAAGGGGGATGGGCCTTCACCATTGACATTGTATGAAAACATGACATTTTAGCCAGTTGGTATCCGGTCGCTCCGGCCCCAAGTTAATCTTGCCCAAGTCGATCCGGCCCATGTCGATCTGCCCCATGTCGATCCAGCCCCATAATAAAATATGAATTGACTGTAATGATTTTGAAGGAATTTGTCACAAATTTTAACAGTATAAATGGAATTTGAAAAAAGTGTCCGATAATGGATGACAACAGGTCAGTGAAGTATTGAAGTACCAGTTTACAGTTAAAGAACTATTTTAAATCAATACGAAAATGAGTGTTATTGTGTCTGTTTGTATCGCAGTTTCTACATTTTTAAATTATGAAGTTATTTTCCATGATAGCTTTTACTTTGAATTTCATGGCGATTTTTATTTTATTCAGTTCACAAACATAATAGCTAAATAAGTATTTACAGTCCAATGGACCTATAAAATTTAACGCATCATAATGACTTATTTAATCAAATCATTAGTCTATAATTGGTTTGTTTATTTAACAGTTGTCGGATGATTGTGAACTAAGGTAATGCCACTCGTAATCACTTAATTCAATCCAATGCTGATTAATGAAAGTTACGTAATCTGTTTTTCAACAAGGTCCTTATAGTTTGATCTTTTGGTTGGTGTGTGTAATAATGATTATTTGTATTTTTTTTCAGGTTACATCATAGGCTTCTATAACATATATAATGTTAGTAATATAATAGAATAAAAAAAAGCATTATTTGAAAGCTAATAAGGAGTTGATTGCAGATAACACAAATGTTAAACCTTCAAGCAGATCATAATCTGCCAGTGAAAAGAGGATTTATGAAGAATTTAAAAAAAATCTCTTTGGTTAACTGACTCAATAGCAAAGTCAATTTTCATTTAAAATTGATATAAGGGAGACAGCTTGTAATTTACTTTAAAATTGAATGCTTCTTTTTTTGAATTCATTGGGGTGTAAAAGTGTAAACCAATGTACATTTTGTTTTAAGCATGGTAGCGCTTCATTCTAAAATTGTACTCACGGTCAACACTTTTACAACCCTATTTCTGTCTTTTCAAACAATTGAGATTGAAATCTTTAAAATGTAGATGAGGAAAAGAGGATATATATAACTTCAAGTTCAGTTTAATTACCAATATTTAAAGGAATTGATGCAATCAACATCAGCAACGTTTCTACATCACAAGGAGGTAACATCAGAGTCTCGAAGATGTTATTTTCAAAATCAGTTACAGTTACACCATTGCACCTAGGCTACAGTATTTAACTTTAAAAAGCATTGCAGGAGCTTGGTTTAAAACAATACTGTTAAGTCTATTGACAAGTGACTATTCCTACTCGCTCTTTATTTACAGCCCCTCAGGCCCGTTATTACTGGGTATCTAAACATAATTCAACATGAACATCTCCAAAAGGTGATTTATCAGAGTCCTAAATTAAGAGAACCCAAACACATTTAGTTTGTTACCTGGATTTGTTTTCTGTCAATTGATTTTTGACTTTTGAACAGCAGTATAATATACATTGTATATTATATATTTTTTAAATTCATAAAAAAGACCTAGACTTTTAAAGCTGTAACAGTTTAGTTTTAGTTTTCTTGTTTGAAATAGAGGTTTTATTTATTCTTTTGGATTAGATTTTTTTTTAGTTTTTAATATCATATGTCCACATACCAGATGCAATGTCGAATGATATGTATTAATTTAATTAAAATTGAGAATGAAAATGAAGTGTACATGAAAGAAACAACAACCTGAGTCTGATGTGATGGCCGGCTTCAGTAATGTCAGTTGCCCCCAAACAATACTGTATATTTAGTGGTTCAGCGAAAAATTGACATTACAATTAATTTTAAACATATGAATTAACGAAATTGCAAAAAAACAAAACATAAAAGACTAACAGATGCCAGAGGTCCCTGACTTGGGTACGGCGCAACAATGTGCATGGCTGGCCATGGTTTAAACATGTTTTGTGAGATCTCTAGATGTCAGGAAGAAGCTAAGCAATATGACACAAGGATCAACATAAATTGTTTTCTTTTTTAGACTAATCAAACAAATTTATCATCGACTGCTAGTCCTGTCGTTACAACCCCAGGAGAAGTGACCACTGCTAACATTACTACGACAGGGAACACTACCCATAACCACCCACTGATCTTTCTACAGACAGCAGCAGCCCAAGGAATTGGAGGAACTTTTGCAGTATTGGCATTGATAATCACATGTCATCAGGTTAGTTGTGTCTGGTGATTTTTATACCTATGCTCTGAATGAGGGGTATTACTGTTTAACCCATGTCTGTCTGTCTGTCTGTCCAAATAAAAGTCGGTCATATTATCATCAGGTTATTTATGTCTCGTGTTTGTGTGTTTATTATTATAAAGCTGTTTGGAACCGAATGAGGGGTTATATGGTTTTACCAATATGTCTGTCTGTCCACCACATTAAAAGTCTCAGATTTTTCTCAAGGAAATGAAAGAAGCTTCACGTAATTCATTATCAGACTTCATATTAGATTCAGACATTGTAATGCATACATTGTATATGTGCATCAAGTACCTGTTTAGCAAATATTTAATTTTATTAGCTCACCTGGCCCGAAGGGCCAAGTGAGCTATTCCCATCACTTTGCGTCCGGCGTCCGTCGTCGTCCGTCGTCGTCCGTCGTCCGTCGTCGTCGTTAACTTTTACAAAAATCTTCTCAGTTGACCCGTTTAGGAGTTATTGCCCTTTATAGTCAATTTTTAACCATTTTTTGTAAATTAAAGTAATCTTTTACAAAAATCTTCTCCTCTGAAACTACTGGGCCAAATTAATCCAAACTTGGCCACAATCATCTTTGGGGTATCTAGTTTAAAAAATGTGTGGCGTGACCTGGTCAACCAACCAAGATGGCCGCCACCGCTAAAAATAGAACATAGGGGTAAAATGCAGTTTTTGGCTTATAACTCAAAAACCAAAGCATTTTGAGGAAATCTGACATGGGGATAAAAATGTTTATCAGGTCAAGATCTATCTGCCCTGAAATTTTCAGATGAATCGGTCAATCGGTTGTTGGGTTGCTGCCCCTGAATTGGTAATTTTGAGGAAATTTTGCTGTTTTTGGTTATTATCTTGAATATTATTATAGATAGAGATACATTGTAAACAGCAATAATGTTCAGCAAAGTAAGATCTACAAATAAGTGAACATGACCAAAATGGTCAGTTGACCCGTTTAGGAGTTATTGCCCTTTATAGTCAATTTTTAACCATTTTTCGTAAATTAAAGTAATCTTTTACAAAAATCTTCTCTGAAACTACTGGGCCAAATTAATCCAAACTTGGCCACAATCATCTTTGGGGTATCTAGTTTAAAAAATGTGTGGCGTGACCTGGTCAACCAACCAAGATGGCCGCCACCGCTAAAAATAGAACATAGGGGTAAAATGCAGTTTTTGGCTTATAACTCAAAAACCAAAGCATTTTGAGGAAATCTGACATGGGGATAAAAATGTTTATCAGGTCAAGATCTATCTGCCCTGAAATTTTCAGATGAATCGGTCAATCGGTTGTTGGGTTGCTGCCCCTGAATTGGTAATTTTGAGGAAATTTTGCTGTTTTTGGTTATTATCTTGAATATTATTATAGATAGAGATACATTGTAAACAGCAATAATGTTCAGCAAAGTAAGATCTACAAATAAGTCAACATGACCAAAATGGTCAGTTGACCCCTTTAGGAGTTATTGCCCTTTATAGTCAATCTTTTACCATTTTTCATAAATCTAAGTAATCTTTTACAAAATCTCCACTGAAACTACTAGGCCACAATCATCTTTGGGGTATCTAGTTTGAAAAATGTGTCCGATGACCTGGCCATTCAACCAAGATGGCCGCCACGGCTAAAAATAGAACATAGGGGTAAAATGCAGTTTTTGGCTTATAACTATGAAACCAAAGCATCTAGAGCAAATCTGACAAGAAGTTAAATTGTTAATCAAGTCAATATCTATCTGCCCTGAATTTTTCAGATGAATTGGACAACTGGTTGTTGGGTTGCTGCCCTCCAATTGGTAATTTTTAAAGAAATTTTGTCGTTTTTGGTTATCTTGAATACTATTATAGATAGCGATAAACTGTAAACAGCAATAATGTTCAGCAAAGTAAGATCTACAAATAAGTCAACATGACCTAAATGGTCAATTGACCCCTTAAGGAGTTATTGCCCTTTATAGTCAATTTTTAACAATTTTCATTAATTTGGTAAATTTATGTAAATTTTTACCAAATATAGTTCTCTGTTACTAATGGGCAAAGTTCATGATAGATATAATTGTAAGAAGCAAAATCGTTCAGTAAAGTAAGAACTTCAAACACATCACCATCACCAAAATACAATTTTGTCATGAATCCATTTGTGTCCTTTGTTTAATATGCACATAGACCAAGGTAAAATAGCCCTAGTTAACTTTGTCATTCCCAGCCATCCAATAGAGTGGACATATGACATTAAATTTTTGTAGATCCTGCAACTTTTTTGTTCAATCGAATTCTTAGACTTCCACACGTACAATGATGTACATGTAAACGTATGCAAGTTATTGAAATATTTTTCAACAACTTAGACGACATTTGAAAAGGCAGGTGATAATAAAAGCATTTCATGCTCCATACAATGTCATGGACCATAAATAAAATACAGGTTCATACAGGTTCATATATGATGGAGTTGTCATATATACCCTTCAAGAGTTATTTCCCTTACGCCTAGTTTCATGTACATGTACCTTGAAATATATTGTAACCTACAATTCATTTGTTGTAACTATAGTACTTTTTAACCAAATATTTTGACATTTGAAAACTACGTCATGGATTATGTGGATTTGAAAATGCTAATCAACATGATCAAGTTGGATTCTCGTGATTTTAACTTATACTGTTTAAGAGTTATTCCTCTTAGTTAGCATAAAATTTCAATTTAATTTGAGTTCATAAGTGAAATTATAAACTTGTAACATTTAACCATTGTTAACAGAAACTTTACATATTTGACTATTTTTGACACAATGTTCTGGGACCTAAACAACAGGTTCAGTTCAATTTATCAATATCTTTAATTGGGTTTTGGCATTTACTGTCAAAACAAAATTTCTAAAGTTGGTGATGACAGTTATTCAGATAGTGTGTTCTCTGATATATTCTGATGTTATCTTCTCTGTGAATATTTAATTGAG
The DNA here is from genome assembly GCF_965363235.1 of Mytilus galloprovincialis. Classification (NCBI taxonomy): domain Eukaryota; kingdom Metazoa; phylum Mollusca; class Bivalvia; order Mytilida; family Mytilidae; genus Mytilus; species Mytilus galloprovincialis. The sequence continues at coordinate 17,568,086 of NC_134846.1, forward strand.
AAGGCACAGAGAGGCAACAAGGACTATCTACAAAAATGTAGGCATTTAATTTACCCAGATTTATTTTACACTTTCTCATACAAATTTAGCTGCTAAATTCTCTTGAGTACTGTTATATCAGCCAAAAAAAATTGATGCCTCTTAATTTTGGACATTGTGCATCATTGCATTTACGACAAAGTTCACAAAATCCTGAAGAGATTTAAACCTGTTAAGAACTGTATAAATAGCAGAAAAGGGCACTGTCAGATCATTGTAAGAGAAGGGTTCACACAGGATCTACAATTTTACAGTAACTCGTACGGGTCCATCAAACAAATTATGGTTTAGAATTGTATTAAAAAAAAAAAAAATCAAAATTCATTCAATATTTAACATGTACAATGTGGAAAAAAGATGAACAATGACAAAGAGAGATCTTTTGAAGATTTTCTGCCAGATCAAGCAAAGTCACCTGATACAGTTACATGTAAACAGATTGTATATCAGCAATATCCAATTTTCCATGATGAAAAATTTTAGAAAGATATGGAATCAGATGTAGCGAGGATTTCTATGATCTGTGATTGTTGAATTAACATTGAACATCAGATCTCAATTGGATTTTACGGAGAATTGTAAACACAATTATGTTATAGATTTTCAATTTAAGGAACTTGACATTTTGAGATTGTTGATATAATAGAACTGATTTGGTTATTATTCAGCACACGAGAGCTTTTGTTCGACTTTCACTTCATTCCAAATCAGTGCTGATGACTGCAGTCAAACACAAGGCTAATTGATTGATCTGTTTTCGTTATATATATGAGTTTTAACATTTTTTTCTTATTCTTAATTATGGGAAAATTGCAAACTACACTAGGCGCTGATGTATATATATTCTCACTGTACATGTACAAATGTATGTAAAGAAAAAAGGCGTGAACATCTGAAGATGTACCTATTTGATAAATAGGACAAGTTAAATTTTGGGAAAGGACTATAATAAATATGGGGCTTAAAATCACAGAAGACAAAACTTGCTATAGTAATGTCATGAACCACGTAGCAATAAGTTATTGAATATATCCAAGATATGCCCTGTATATTATTCTCTTTTTCTGCGTGCCTGATATGTAAACTGGTTCTAACCAGTTTGATATTTTTTATAAACAAAACATTGATCAAATTTGCAACGTCTCTTGTAGATTCCAGTCACATATTCATTTGGAACATTGCACTCAGCATTTTCAATTAGATTATTGGAGAAACAAAATTCTATGGCTTAAACTCTCTGTTTACAATATTTATCCACTCTGGATAAATATAGTTGATTTCAGTGGCGGATCCAGAACTTTTCCTAAGGGGGGGCCCACTGACTGACCTAAGAAGGGGGGGGGGGCTCCAGTCATGCTTCAATGATTCCCTATATAATCAACCAAATTTTTCTCACGAAAGAGGGGGGGGGCAGGCCCCCAGGGTCCCCCCCTGGATCTGCCTATGGATTTTAAAATGTTCAGTAAACTTAAGATTTCCAAGTTTAAAATTTTAATCTGAAATTGATAATTAAAATGTAACAATGTGTAATTAACATTGCTGTTTTAAGAACAATATTCAAATATCATTGTATGATCAACTGAGCATTGCAAAGCTTACTCAGAGATGTCATGTGGTTGTATTGATAGCTAAAACAACATATGAATTAAGGCTTAATGTGTTTTATAAATTCTATAAACACAGCTTTGTTTATATTATAAATGTTGCATAACAATGTATGTTCAGTTTAGTTTAAGATACACAATATTTATAATTAATAATAGACATAATATATTTGGAATTGAGTGTTTCCTTTACTTTTATCTGATTGGTAAAAGGCCAAACCAAATATAGTTCGATTTCTCAGTCCAGCCTTTCTGACCTACCCTTCATTTTCATGCCTATATAACAATTTACTTTTATATAGATATTTTATTTTATTTAATCAATTTAATTTAAGGGAAACAATAGGTAGGTAGTGTGATTGCTAGTACAATGTATAAACACCCACTTTTTGTGTTGGCCTGATATAGAACTTCATTGAAGAGAGTTGTAATGGGGATACACCTTCACGATGAATACATTTACAAAATTTGTTATATGACGTTAACGTTAATTTTTGGTGCATGATGATAAAATGTACATTTTTTTAGATGATAAAAAAGTTGACTGATTTTGATGAATCACTTTAAATTTTTTCAAAAAATAATGGTAACGATAATTATTTGAGACTTCTGACGAATCACGGTAAAATTTAAACCAATTTGACGCTAAAGATAGCCCAAAATGAACCTCATTGAATAATCTTTTGTTTTAATTTTAGCAGACCTTTAGGATGTGCATGTACTATAGTTTTTAGGGGTTATAAAATAAACTTCATTATTGCCTCATTTAACAAATTTACCTAATGATGTAAAGAAAAGGAGATTTATCTCAATTAAATTGATGAATGAGAAAACAGACTTGTCACAAGTACAATATATCTATAACCAGTAGGTACACAAAATCAATACTGAGGGAAAGTGGCAATTATTTCTGTATATATTTATTTGTTTTATTAGGTATTGGATTAGATAAGTCAAGAAAATCATGGTGTCATGAGCTGAGGGTATTTTTTAAAAATTGACTTTTTGTCTAGCTTGCAAAGAAATTCACATAAGATGAGACATATTTGTTGCTTTACTGACAGCATCAAGTCAGTATGTTAGTAACTACTTGTGGTAGATCAATGATATTTTCTATAAAGTTTCATTCCTATCAGTTTATATCAGTTTGAATACTATTTTGATTTGATATTATGTGTTTTAACGCCACTTTTAAAATTAAGCACCGCTTTTGGGCTATTTCGTGGCGGCCAGTTTTTATTGGTGGAGGAAGCCAGAGTGCCTGGAGAAAACCATTGACCTTTGATAGGAAATCTGACAATCCTAGTCAATTAAGATTGGAGTCGAGTGCACCTGCACGAGCAGGGTTCGAACTCACAACCTCTGTGTTGACTGGCTAGTGTTTACAGTAGTAACTACTTAGACCACTCGGCCACCGAAGCCCCAAGACTATTTTGAGACCCTGTGGCTGCCCTCAAGGTCATAGATACAGTACAGCAGATTTGAATTATAAACATGATAAGCAAATCAACTGCTCCTATAGCATTATAGTTTTCAACCTGATACTTTGCATAGAGAGAGCAGATATGTTGAAGTTGTGTACTTGCTTTTAAACATTAATGCTTGAGGAATTTTTTAATTTCATAATTCAAATATATATACCAATGGGCATATTTAAATTTTACTCAAGCTTTTCTAATTGGAATTGCTCATCTTTAACATGTTTAGAGTCAGAGTGGTCTTTAACAGAATCAAGGTCTTCTTTAACTTAAATTAATGTTTCCTTTCTTAGTCATCATGGTCATGGGCCAATAGTATCTAATCTAGACCAGTTTGTTAAAAATATGTAGAACTATAATCTTGTCTGCTAACCATCATTAGGTTGACCATTGAGTCAACTACTTACTAGGTTTTAGGGTAAAATACAGATGAAATGTGAATAAAACAAAACCATTATTTTTTAATTCTGTTATTGTAGAGAAAATCTGACATGCAAAGAAATGTTTAAATGGCAATATTTTCCAAACATCCATTCATAAAAACTGTTGGACAACTTTAGATAAAAGCCAAGCTATATATATATATATATATATATATTTAGACAATATATGTATAGTGTCTTGAAATATGAAATTTATTTGTATGAGGCTTAGAAACGGGGGAAATGCGAGGTTCTACCGAGCATTTTCCCTTTTTGTGCCGAATACAAATAATTTTCATATTTCAAGACACTAAATACGTATATTGTTTTTATACTGAAATCGATAAAAAATAAAAAAAATAATAAAAATATGAAACAAATATTGTTAAAAAAAAGTGTTTAGAATTTCCCTCTTGGGGTACCATTTTGGGGTATTTCCCTTTGAGCGTAGTCCAGGCGGTACAAAATTGACATTTTAAGGAAAAAGACAGGGAAAATGAACTCTTAATTAATAACATTTGATAAATCATGGTATATAAATTACCAATTTGAAGACATAACAAGTTTAAATTCATAAAAGTTTGACCTTTGTTACTACACGTTGTCATGGTTGTGACGTGACGTTGTAAGTAGGCGGGGCTTATAGGTGAGTTGAGTTCATTGACGTATAAAGCTAACGTTTATACGTATAGCTTTATCTTTATAGTAAAATAGCTGATTGCAGTATAAATATATATTTATATATGCTGTCCTTAAATGCATGAGAAAGAAATAATTGAATAGTAAAACAATTATAATCCACATGACTATGTCTTTTTTAAGAGGTAATTGACAATTGTAAAAAGTTAACTGATCTTTGTCAGTAGAAATTACATGTACTTTTACTGCTTAGCCTTGTTCTGTTTAATCCCCAAGAGTAATTTTCATTCCTAATTATGTGTTTATGAGGCTTTTATCATGAGAAAAGGTAATTAACTTCATATGTAACAAACTACAAAACCTATATTTGTCTTAATACAGTAATAGCAAAGTATAGAGACAAAGGTATATTTGTAATTATCATGATTATATAATAATTACAAAAAGTCATTACATATAAATACTTCTGACAAATGTAGATTGAGCATGTTTAAAGAAATGTACAATTTAGTCGTCAATCTTAATAAAAAAAAAAGACAGTAGTTTAGCTTAAAATATGTATGGTCCTCTCAACCTGATACAATCATGTGGTATGCGGAGATTAAAGTCATAAACTTGATCATTTGTAAAAATTACAAGTTACTAAATCATAAATATATAATAAAAAAGCCTTTAAAATGTAAAACAAGGGTTATAGGTAGAAATGAACATGTTGTCATAAAACTTCATCAAACATTGTGAAAGGTGTTGGTTTAGCTGATATACAATATATGTATATTTCCAACAATCATGCTCTATTGAGATTTTATATATATATATATATTCCTTCATCTGAAAAACATACAAGTTAAACCTGAAATAGCTGAATGTGCATTGATCAACAAACAAACAGCAAGTAAGAAAATAATGAGAAATAACTTTTTGATAAGAAGACATGACATGATTGCAAATGAAACAACTATCTATAGTTGTACTACCAAAGACTCAACTATGTAGAAGTTGGAAACTGTATAGGCCACTGTAAGATCTTCAACATTGCAAAACATATATTTTATAAGAAGCTATAAAAAGCAGTATTAAACATAAACCAAAATGAAATGTAAAAGAGATCTGTCAAATGAGAAAACCAATGTACTAGTTTTTGTCGAACCTTCAACTTTTGTCGCAGAAAGCTCTACATAGGGATAGTGATCCGGCGGCAGCCTTCTTTTAGAAGGTGGAAGACCTGGATGCTTCATACTTTGTATATGGATGCCTCATGTTACAAAGTTTCCATCAGTAACATGTCCCATGTCCTTGACCTCATTTTCATGGTTCAGTGACTACTTGAAAAAAAAAGTAAAGATTTTTTGTAATGTTAAATTCTCTCTTATTATAAGTAATAGGATAACTATATTTGGTATGTGCGTACCTTGCAAGGTCCTCATGCCCGTAAGACAGTTTTCACTTGACCTAGACCTCATTTCAGGGATCAGTGAACAAGGTTAAGTTTTGGTGGTCAAGTCCATATTTCAGATACTATAAGGAGTATAAGCAATAGGTCTAGTATATTGGGTGTATGGAAGGACTGTAAGGTGTACATGTCCAACTGGCAGGTGTCATCTGACCTTGACCTCATTTTCATGGTTCAGTGGTTATAGTTAAATTTTTGTGATTTGGTCTGTTTTTCTTATACTGTATGCATTAGGTCTACTATATTTGGTGTATGGAATGATTGTAAGGTGTACATGTCTAGCTGGCAATTGTCATCTGACCTCGACCCCATTTTCATGGTTCAGCGGTGTACATGGTCTAAATTAAGTTTTTGAGTTTTGTTTTTTTTTCTAATTCTATATGCAATAGCTCAACTATATTTGGTGTATGGAAATATTTTATGATCTATATGTAAGTCACGCAGCTTTTATTTGACCTTGACCTCATTTTCACGGTTCATTGCTCAGTGTTAAGTTTTTGTGTTTTGGTCTGTTTTTCTTAAATTTTAATCAATAGGTCAACTATATTTGTTGTATGGGAGAATTGTTAGCTGAAAATGCCTACCTGGCATGGTTCATCTGACCTTGACCTCATTTTCATGGTTCATTGGTCAATGTTTAGTTTTCTTGATTAATGTTAAGTTTATGTGACAGTACGTTGTTATAAAGCTCTATAATTAGGACTATCAACATAGTATCAATAATTAGTAAAGAAGGCGAGACATTTCAGCATGTGCACCCTTGTTATATTCAAAATAACAAAACAAAAAACAAATATTATATACAGCAAAAAAGACCAACACTGAATTAGAGTATCCATTGAGATAGGTCTTATTTCTTTGGGATTCGTTTTACATCACTTGAAAAAAGGCATAGCATAGTTACATACATTATGGAACTATTTTGGCAATGGTACTGACTTGCTTGGGAAATGTACTAAAGAATCTGCTTGCTCAACATTGCACACATCAGTCCATTAGAAAACTCTGGCATCTAATCTATAGCATTAGATTAGACAAAGGTTCCAAGAACTCACAGTTTTATCAGACATGACTGGTTGTTATAAGCAAATTAGACTGCAATGGTAATCAGAAATTTAAATAAAAGAAGTAAATAAGCTCATCTTTTATTCAATGAAATCATGCAATGTTTTTAATTTGCCATTTTGCTCTAATTTTGTAAGCAATGTTTTTCCTGTAATTTAAACTGTTACATGGTATGATAATAAGGTTTTCTGAGTTACTGTTTTAGTTCCACTGGGAGATATTTTGGTATTACGCTAGTTTTCTCTGTCTAACTAGGGGTAATAGTAAATTGGCTTAATATAATACAAAGACGTAACCAAATCTCTTGAGATGTCCTTTACTTATTAATTTAGTTGATGTCTCATTGCCTGGAGACCTAACACTGAGGGCCCTCATGGGGTTTTTGATTATGTGATTACTTGGCTGTTTTTTTAATGATTATTTGATTATTAAGCCAAATATTTCATGATTATTTGATTACCTAGGACTGTATTTTTTTAGTTTATGATTATTTGATTACTAAAGATAAGCGAATATTTAATGATTATGTGATTATATTGGCAATAAAATGGTGATTATGTGATTACTAGGACCCCCCCATGAGGGGCCTCAACACTAGGTCTTCTTTTATTCAGACTAACATGAAAATCACAACTTCTATTAACATGATAAACAAGAAGCTGCATAAAGATAGCTTTATCCTGGAGTGTAAATTGGAAAACATTGTAGTGTCTATACTGTAATTATAAACATCAATCGATAAACATAATAAAGACATCAATAAAGATCCTGTTACATTTGTCATATCATATATATTGGGTATCTCTCTTAATTGTCATTGGATTGAAATACAGGAAATTAATATGTTGGATGTCAAGTAGCTTTGATGAGAAAGTGACTTTAATTAATGATATTGATACAGAACTGCTTCCCTCTGATACTGACCCTCAGATTCTCGTGATCTAAAATTCAGACAGTGGTTGTTTTTTGCTAATGTTTATCAATTTTGTTGTTGGTTAATTGTTTTTTTAGATAAATCTGACTGTTAGTGCTCTTGTTTGTTTATTACATTACAATGTGGGTTTTTTTAGAAGAAGGGGAATTAAGTTTTACCCTTGTTTGTCTGTACGTCCAGGGATTGGTTTCCATTCTGTAACTTGATTTTGCCCAAAACAAATGTTGTGAAACCTATACACAATTCTAATTAACACAATACACAGATCTAGATTGAATTTGGTGGCATCACTTTACTCATATAGAAAAATTGCTCGAATTTTTTCCCCCGTGCTCTTACATTGTCTTACTTTAGTCTGCCTCAAAAAAATTACCACAAACATGACAAACATGTACAAAACATAGATCAAGTTTGATTTTTTTTGTGGCATATCACATTTACTGTTTAAGAGTTATGCCCCTTTACAAATGGAAAATTTGCTGCATTTTTTAGTTTCCATTCTCTAACTTTAGTTTGCCTCAAATAGATATTATGAAACTTATAAGTTTGAATTTTGGATGTGTCACTTTTACTTTTTTAAGTTATGCATTGTCCGGGTGTGTCCCTAATGGACACATTCCCCATTATTTTTAAATTGATGGACCAGTCAGGGAAAAACTGAGCCCAGGTTTTACCTAAATATATAAATTTTAAGCACTAGTACTAATTTTTGTCGAGCCTGCAACTTTTGTTGCAGAAAGCTCGACATAGGGATAGTGATCCGGCGGCTACGGCGGCGGCGTTAGCTCACTTCTTAAAAGCTTTATATTTTAGAAGGTGGAAGACCTGCATGCTTCATACTTTGTATATAGATGCTTCATGTTACGAAGATTCCGTCAGTCACATGTCCAATGTCCTTGACCTCATTTTCATGGTTCAGTGACCACTTGAAAAAAAAGTTCAAATTTTTTGTAATGTTGAATTCTCTCTTATTATAAGTAATAGGATAACTATATTTGATATGTGCGTACCTTGCAAGGTCCTCGTGTCTGTCAGACAGTTTTCACTTGACCTCGACCTCATTTCATGGATCAGTGAACAAGGTTAAGTTTTGGTGGTCAAGTCCATATCTCAGATACTACAAGCAATAGGGCTAGTATATTCGGTGTATGGAAGGACTGTAAGGTGTACATGTCCAACTGGCAGGTGTCATCTGACCTTGACCTCATTTTCATGGTTCAGTGGTTATAGTTAAATTTTTGTGTTTTGGTCTGTTTTTCTCATATCATATGCAATAGGTCTACTATATTTGTTGTATGGAATGATTGTTAAGTGTACATGTCTAGCGGGCAGATGTCATGTGACCTTGACCTCATTTTCATGGTTCAGTGGTCAAAGTTAAGTTTTTGAGTTTTGGTCTTTTTATCTAATGCTATATGCCATAGGTCAACTATATTTGGTGTATGGAAATATTTTATGATCTTTATGTCAGTCGAGCAGGTTTTATTTAACCGTGACCTCATTTTCACGGTTCATTGCACAGTGTTAAGTTTTTGTGTTTTGGTCTATTTTTCTTAAACTATAAGTAATGTGTCAACTATATTTGTTGTATAGAAGCATTGTTAGCTGTACCTGTCTGCCTGGCATGGTTCATCTGACCTGGACCTCTTTTTCAAGGTTCATTGGTCTTTGTTTAGTTAACTTGGTTAATGTTAAGTTTATGTGACATTTGTAATAAAGCTTAGCTTTATACTTAGGACTATCAACATAATATCAATGATTAGTATAGAAGGCGAGACATTTCAGCGTGTGCACTCTTGTAGTATCTATATATAGTATTAAACAAGAGAAGAAAAATGTTCTTGTAGGTTCATTCATTTTCATGGATATCGATTTAGTAGAAATACAAATGTAGTGTTGTTCACCTAATTAATACCCTCCATATATAACATTGAAGCAACAGCTGATAGTTTAAATATTGACGGAAATAGTCTATAGATATGCAGTATTGATATGGAGTTAAGAAGTACATGTACTTTTAAGAACAGCTATTTTCCCTGACATCATAGAGATGTATAGCATTGATTAGATTCTACAATGTATATATGGTGATTTCCCAGTGACAATCTCTTCGATTTATTTTATGTGTCTTCAGTACTTATACACTGTTATTTAAGGCTTCAACACGACATCAAAACAACCATGTTATTTCTATAGATTCTCTGATTTGGAATCTCTGTTATGTAGAAAGCATTAACTTGTAAAATCTTGTCAAATTGATCAGAGAATCATGCTCAGTAACGTCATATTGTTCTTTTCTAATAATCGTAAAGATGTACAGGGCAAAATAAGAACAATGAAAAATGCTCTTTTCTCATCCTGTTTTAATTAAAGGTTTGTTGAACTGGAATAAATCTGTCTGTATGCTTTTGTTTATCAGCAAAAAAATAAAAAGGTGGAAATTTGGAAATTAAAGAAAATCACTCTTTATTTTGAAAAGTGTGTGATTTGCATTGTCCATAATTGCTAGAGTTCCAGCATGCCATCCCTCCCCCCAAAAAATAATGATTCATCAATTTCCTTACTTATGATATCATCATTTCTATGTAGTAAACTATAGCAGACCTAATGTCTACATGTACAAACTGGCCTATTTTTTTTATACGACCGCCAAAATTGAAATTTTTTTGGTCGTATATTGGTATGATGTTGGCGTCGTCGTCTGCGTCGTCGTTGTCGTCGTCCGAATACTTTTAGTTTTCGCACTCTAACTTTAGTAAAAGTGAATAGAAATCTATGAAATTTTAACACAAGGTTTATGACCACAAAAGGAAGGTTGGGATTGATTTTGGGAGTTTTGGTCCCAATATTTTAGGAATTAGGGGCCAAAAAAGGCCCAAATAAGCATTTTCTTGGTTTTCGCACTATAACTTTAGTTTAAGTAAATAGAAATCTATGAAATTTTAACACAAGGTTTATGACCACAAAAGGAAGGTTGGGATTGATTTTGGGATGTTTGGTTCCAATAGTTTAGGAATTAGGGGCCAAAAAAGGGCCCAAATAAGCATTATTCTTGGTTTTCGCACCATAACTTTAGTATAGGTAAATAGAAATCTATGAAATTTAAACACAAGGTTTATGACCATAAAAGGAAGGTTGGGTTTGATTTTGGGAGTTTTGGTCCCAACAGTTTAGGAATAAGGGGCCCAAAGGGTCCAAAATTGAACTTTGTTTGATTTCATCAAAAATTGAATAATTGGGGTTCTTTGATATGCCGAATCTAACTGTGTATGTAGATTCTTAAGTTTTGGTCCCGTTTTCAAATTAGTCTACATTAAGGTCCAAAGGTATAAAAATGTACTTAGATTTTTGATTATTGGTCCAGTTTTCAAGTTGGTCCAAATCGGGGTCCAAAATTAAACTTTGTTTGATTTCATCAAAAATTGAATAATTGGGGTTCTTTGATATGCCAAATCTAACTGTGTATGTAGATTCTTAATTTTTGGTCCCGTTCCAGGTCTACATTAAAGTCCAAAGGGTCCAAAATTAAACTAAGTTTGATTTTAACAAAAATTGAATTCTTGGGCTTTTTTGATATGCTGAATCTAAACATGTACTTAGATTTTTGATTATGGACCCAGTTTTCAAGTTGGTTCAAATCAGGATCCAAAATTATTATATTAAGTATTGTGCAATAGCAAGAAATTTTCAATTGCACAGTATTCAGCAATAGCAAGAAATCTTCAATTGCACAGTATTGTGCAAAAGCAAGAAATTTTCAATTGCAGAGTATTGCACAATAGCAAGAAATCTTCAATAGCACAGTATTGTGCAATAGCAAATATTTTCAATTGCACAGTATTGCGCAATAGCAAGAAATATCTAATTGCACAATATTGTGCAATAGCAAGAAATTTTCAATTGGAGTTATCTTTCTTTGTTCAGAATAGTAGTTGAATCAACTTAAATCATTGTTTTTGTCGAGCCTGCAACTTTTGTTGCAGAAAGCTCGACATAGGGATAGTGATCCAGCGGCGGCGGCTACGGCAGCGGTGTTAGCTAACTTCTTAAAAGGTTTATATTTTAGAAGGTGAAAGACCTGGATGCTTCATAATTTGTATATAGATGCCTCATGTTACGAAGTTTCCGTCAGTCACATGTCCAATGTCCTTGACCTCATTTTCATGGTTCAGTGACCACTTGAAAAAAAAGTTCAGAATTTTTGTAATGTTGAATTCTCTCTTATTATAAGTAATAGGATAACTATATTTGGTATGTGCGTACCTTGCAAGGTCCTCATGCCCATCAGACAGTTTTCACTTGACCTCGACCTCATTTCATGGATCAGTGAACAAGGTTAAGTTTTGGTGGTCAAGTCCATATCTCAGATACTATAAGCAATAGGGCTAGTATATTTGGTGTATGGAAGGACTGGAAGGTGTACATGTCCAACTGGCAGGTGTCATCTGACCTTGACCTCATTTTCATGGTTCAGTGGTTATAGTTAAGTTTTTGTGTTTTGGTCTGTTTTTCTCATACTTTATGCAATAGGTCTACTATATTTGTTGTATGGAATGATTGTAAGGTGTACATGTCTAGCGGGCAGATGTCATCTGACCTTGACCTCATTTTCATGGTTCAGTGGTCAAAATTAAGTTTTTAAGTTTTGGTCTTTTTATCTAATATTATATGCCAAAGGTCAACTATATTTGGTGTATGGAAATATATTATGATCTATATGTCAGTCCTGCAGGTTTTATTTGACCATGACCTCAATTGCACGGTTCATTGCACAGTGTTAAGTTTTTGTGTTTTGGTCTATTTTTCTTAAACTATAAGTAGTAGGTCAACTATATTTGTTGTATGGAAGCTTTGTTAGCTGTACATATCTGCCTGGCATGGTTCATCTGACCTTGACCTCATTTTAATGGTTCATTGGTCTTTGTTTAGCTATCTTGGTTAATGTTAAGTTTATGTGACAGTTGTAATAAAGCTTTATACTTAGGACTATCAACATAATATCAATGATTAGTAAAGAAGGCGAGACATTTCAATGTTTGCACTCTTTATACAATATACAATGTATATTCACTTTTACTACCAACCAATCTTTACCATTCAGTGATAACAAGCACTTTATTTTACATTTTAATATTTTATGATGTATTTAAGAGTAGTTATTGTTGCAAACTCCATTAGAAATTTGAATTGATATCAGTTTTGGAAAAAGGGAAAGGGGGATGTGAAAAAAATGGGGTGGGGGGGTTAAATTTTTCTCATTTCAGATTTCATAAATAAAAAGAAAATTTCTTCAAACATATTTTTGAGAGGATTAATATTCAACAGCATAGTGAATTGCTCAAAGGCAAAAAAATTTTTTTTAAGTTCATTAGACCACATTCATTCTGTGTCAGAAACCTATGCTGTGTCAACTATTTAATTTTAGATTTAAATAAGTTTGAAGAAGAAATCTTTAATTGATTTGTAAAATCTTGACATTTGTTTTGTGTAAAATACCCATATAATGTCAAAAATTTGATCACAATCCAAATTCAGAGCTGTATCACGCTTGAATGTTTTGTCCATACTTGCCCCAACTGTTCAGGGTTCGACCTCTGCGGTCGTATAAAGCTGTGCCCTGTGGAGCACCTGGTTTTAAAGATAAGTCAGTATAGAATGTATAGGGAGCATTAAAAAGATGAGTCAGTATAGAATGTATAGGGAGCATTAAAAAGATGAGTCAGTATAGAATGTATAGGGAGCATTAAAAAGATAAGTCAGTATAGAATGTATAGGGAGCATTAAAAAGATAAGTCAGTATAGAATGTATAGGGAGCATTAAAAAGATAAGTCAGTATAGAATGTATAGGGAGCATTAAAAAGATAAGTCAGTCTAGAATGTATAGGGAGCATTAAAAAGATAAGTCAGTCTAGAATGTATAGGGAGCAATAAAAAGATGAGTCAGTCTAGAATGTATAGGGAGCATTAAAAAGATGAGTCAGTCTAGAATGTATAGGGAGCATTAAAAAGATGAGTCAGTCTAGAATGTATAGGGAGCATTAAAAAGATGAGTCAGTCTAGAATGTATAGGGAGCATTAAAAAGATGAGTCAGTATAGAATGTATAGGGAGCATTAAAAAGATGAGTCAGTATAGAATGTATAGGGAGCATTAAAAAGATGAGTCAGTATAGAATGTATAGGGAGCATTAAAAAGATGAGTCAGTATAGAATGTATAGGGAGCATTAAAAAGATGAGTCAGTCTAGAATGTATAGGGAGTATTAAAAAGATGAGTCAGTCTAGAATGTATAGGGAGCATTAAAAAGATGAGTCAGTCTAGAATGTATAGGGAGCATTAAAAAGATGAGTCAGTCTAGAATGTATAGGGAGCATTAAAAAGATGAGTCAGTCTAGAATGTATAGGGAGCATTAAAAAGATAAGTCAGTATAGAATGTATAGGGAGCATTAAAAAAAAATGAGTTTGATTGGGTTTTTTTTATTTGTTTGTTAGAACATTGTATTCTTGTCTCCAAGAGATATGAATATTGTTCAAATGTTGTACTTTTTAAAAAAGATTTATATGAATTTCTAATACATCAGTATTGACAGAGGCCGAGACAGAGGTCAATATGCGCCCAAATGTCATTTGATCAACTAGTACTTGATTAAGACATATATACTTTCATGTGATATCTAAAATACTGTCTGTTTTGAGGATCCTCACTGGAATTTAATTGATTTATTGATGATATTGTTATAGGATCTACTGTAAATTTTCTTTTGAAAGGATTAATTTTTGGGGTTTTCTAAATTTACTTATGACCATTCACCATTGAGATAGATCAAATGTTCTAGAATATTTTCAGAAAAAATGTTAAAAAGAATTATTTGTTTATTAAGGGGGTACCTTATACATGTTATATAATGCATTGACTAAAATAGATTTGGCTCATTTAATTTTCATAGAGTTTTAACAAAATATTTATTGAGAAAAAATAGGAAAATGTTTATAAATTTGAACCATACAATTTAGAGAAATACATGTAGTTTGGTTGCATATAGCAGTTTGACAAACACAAAAAACCTTGAATTTCTCCTTACTATTACAGTATTTGATTAAAACAATTCAGCTTATTTTTAAGAGTTAACTGCCTTAGGTGTTCTGTACCCCCTTGAGACAATATTGTAATTATTTTATTTTTTATTTTCAGATATACCTGCATCTGCGGTATTACACGTGTCCAAATGAACAGCGTTGGATTATAAGGATTCTATTTATAGTACCAATTTACTCATTTGACTCATTCCTGAGTTTACTGTTTTTCAGTAATGACAATTACTATGTGTACTTCGATAGTATACGGGACTGTTACGAAGGTAAGGTACTTAAGACTCTGTGTTTTTTTCTGATTTTGTAATTAATACTCATTTTTTAGTCAGGTTTAAGCTAAACAATATACCTTAAAATGATATCTCTATTTATTCCTATCCAGATAAGTTTTAAAATCACACCACTTTTCAAACTAGTTGAAGTTATATGGGACCTTGTTCAAGCAATGTATTGTGCATAAACCTTTCAAAGAGACATGTTTAAACCCTCATAAACACACCAAACAAAGCATTTTCAATGACTTTAGACTTGGTACAAATGTATGTCTTTTAAAAATGGCTACTTAAACTATAAAAAAATTAAAGTGTCACTTTCTAAATTTTTTTTTACCTCGGCTCAATGCTGATGACCTTTAATTTTGTTCTGTTTAACCTCAACATGATGTTTTTGACAGAATGTACACAATTGCTATAAGCTAAAGGTATATAACTCACAAAAACACAAAAAGAAAAAAACAATATAAAAAGGTTGAAAACAAACTCTTCAAAACACTACATAGAAAACTAAAGACTGAGCAACATGAGTCCTACCAAAATCAGGGTGTAATGGTAGAGTAAGCTGATCCTGCTCCAAATTTGACATTCTTTATGTTATCCTGTTGCTCGTGGGAAGTGGGAAGTACAAATAAATATCTCACTTGGCTAGCTTACAATAAAGGAGACAAGAACAGGATTGTGTACAAATGTTTATGCTTTCATTGTTTTATTTCAGCCTTTGTCATCTACAGTTTCCTTAGCTTGTGTTTTGAATACCTTGGTGGAGAGAGCTCTATTATGTCAGAGATAAGAGGGAAACCTATAAAGTAAGTTAAATAGAGATGATGTGTCACGAATATACATGACAATTTTAATTGGCATTATTTTTTTGTCTTTAAAATTAGTTCGTTTACAGTACTCTATTGTAATTTTGTACTGGTATATTTTAGATTCAATTGGTTTTACTATATTTGTTGCCAACCAAGGAGAATAATTGTTTAATGACATTTTGGTATATTTTAAAAGATTTAGTTACTTTTACCGTATTTGTTGCCACCAAGAAGATTAGTAATTAAATGATATTTTTGTTATATTTCAGATCTAGTTGGTTTTACTGTACCTGTTGTTTATCTGCAAGGCAGTACACCATAGTAATTTAATGATATTTTTGTTATTTTTCAGATCTAATTGGTTTTACTGTACCTGTTGTTTGTCTGGAAGGCAGTACACCATAGTAATTTAATGATATTTTTGTTATATTTCAGATCTAGTTGGTTTAACTGTACCTGTTGTTTGTCTGAAAGACAGTACACCATAGTAATTTAATGATATTTTTGTTATTTTTCAGATCTAGTTGGTTTTACTGTACCTGTTGTTTGTCTGGAAGACAGTACACCATAGTAATTTAATGATATTTTTGTTATTTTTCAGATCTAGTTGGTTTTACTGTACCTGTTGTTTGTCTGGAAGACAGTACACCATAGTAATTTAATGATAATTTTGTTATTTTTCAGATCTAGTTGGTTTTACTGTACCGGTTGTTTGTCTGGAAGACAGTACACCATAGTAATTTAATGATAGTTTTGTTATTTTTCAGATCTAGTTGGTTTTACTGTACCTGTTGTTTATCTGGAAGACAGAACACCATAGTAATTTAATGATAGTTTTGTTATTTTTCAGATCTAGTTGGTTTTACTGTACCAGTTGTTTGTCTGGAAGACAGTACACCATAGTAATTTAATGATAGTTTTGTTATTTTTCAGAACTAGTTGGTATTACTGAACCTGTTGTTTGTCTGGAAGACAGTACACCATAGTAATTTAATGATAGTTTTGTTATTTTTCAGATCTAGTTGGTTTTACTGTACCTGTTGTTTATCTGGAAGACAGAACACCATAGTAATTTAATGATATTTTTGTTATTTTTCAGATCTAGTTGGTTTTACTGTACCTGTTATTTGTCTGGAAGACAGTACACTATAGTAATTTAATGATAGTTTTGTTATTTTTCAGATCTAGTTGGTTTTACTGTACCTGTTGTTTGTCTGGAAGACAGTACACCATAGTAATTTAATGATAGTTTTGTTATTTTTCAGATCTAGTTGGTTTTACTGTACCTGTTGTTTATCTGGAAGACAGAACACCATAGTAATTTAATGATAGTTTTGTTATTTTTCAGATCTAGTTGGTTTTACTGTACCAGTTGTTTGTCTGGAAGACAGTACACCATAGTAATTTAATGATAGTTTTGTTATTTTTCAGATCTAGTTGGTATTACTGTACCTGTTGTTTGTCTGGAAGACAGTACACCATAGTAATTTAATGATAGTTTTGTTATTTTTCAGATCTAGTTGGTTTTACTGTACCTGTTATTTGTCTGGAAGACAGTACACTATAGTAATTTAATGATAGTTTTGTTATTTTTCAGATCTAGTTGGTTTTACTGTACCTGTTGTTTGTCTGGAAGACAGTACACCATAGTAATTTAATGATAGTTTTGTTATTTTTCAGATCTAGTTGGTTTTACTGTACCTGTTGTTTGTCTGGAAGACAGAACACCATAGTAATTTAATGATAGTTTTGTTATTTTTCAGATCTAGTTGGTTTTACTGTACCTGTTGTTTATCTGGAAGACAGAACACCATAGTTATTTAATGATATTTTTGTTTTTTTTTTTCAGATATAGTTGGTTTTACTGTACCTGTTGTTTATCTGGAAGACAAAACACCATAGTAATTTAATGATATTTTTGTTATTTTTCAGATCTAGTTGGTTTTACTGTACCAGTTGTTTGTCTGGAAGACAGTACACCATAGTAATTTAATGATAGTTTTGTTATTTTTCAGATCTAGTTGGTATTACTGAACCTGTTGTTTGTCTGGAAGACAGTACACCATAGTAATTTAATGATAGTTATGTTATTTTTCAGATCTAGTTGGTTTTACTGTACCTGTTGTTTATCTGGAAGACAAAACACCATAGTAATTTAATGATATTTTTGTTATTTTTCAGATCTAGTTGGTTTTACTGTACCTGTTATTTGTCTGGAAGACAGTACACTATAGTAATTTAATGATATTTTTGTTATTTTTCAGATCTAGTTGGTTTAACTGTACCTGTTGTTTGTCTGGAAGACAGTACACCATAGTAATTTAATGATAGTTTTGTTATTTTTCAGATCTAGTTGTTTTTACTTTACCTGTTGTTTGTCTGGAAGACAGAACACCATAGTAATTTAATGATAGTTTTGTTATTTTTCAGATCTAGTTGGTTTTACTGTACCTGTTGTTTATCTGGAAGACAGAACACCATAGTAATTTAATGATAGTTTTGTTATTTTTCAGATCTAGTTGTTTTTACTTTACCTGTTGTTTGTCTGGAAGACAGAACACCATAGTAATTTAATGATAGTTTTGTTATTTTTCAGATCTAGTTGGTTTTACTGTACCTGTTGTTTATCTGGAAGACAGTACACAATTGGATTTCTCAGGTTTTGTAAACAGGTACACACACATATATTTGTATATTATTTATGGCAAAGGATTTTTGAAAAAAAATGATAGTTACTTTAAAGAATAGAAATAGTTTCTGTTCATTTTTCTTTTGTTGTATTCTATTCTTCTATTATTCATGACAGTCTTCTAAATTAGAAGCAGCAATAGTGTACCCATGTTTAACCCTTTCCTCCATAATCACACCTTTTGATGACTCCCCCTTTACTCCATTTTGACGCCTGTGTTGTACCTCAATTGAAATGCTTTTATTAATAACTACAAAATGTCTGCATCAGACTTAATAAAATTTGCATCCAATATGAAAAGGATTTTCATAAAAATATCTGACTTAAATTTATTTGATGACATATTGTTTTTTCGCAACGCATATTTTCAGCATTTTATTGAAAAATCCTATGCAAAAAAAAATTAATTGAGGAAAGGGACTAAATGGCATTAATTCTTTAAGAGTTCAAAAAAAAGATATAAATGAAGGTTTAATAAATACCACATTCTCCAACTTAAATTTGCCTCAATCAAATGTTATAAAATTTATACACAATGCTTATTACCACAAAACACAGACCAACTACAAATTTATAATCATCAATTTTATCATTCTTTAGTTAAGCTCCTATATAATGCTATAGGAAAGAGGGAGCATCATCTGTGTTCTGTCCCATGAACACATTCCTCATTTTATATTGATTAACTCTTTTTATCATATGTTTAGTAGTAAATACAGTAGTTTTACATATTTGATTAATAGCTTGCTGTTTAATCAATATCGCGCAACTTTTATGCACACCCTTTATCGCATACCCTTTATCACACCCCTACCCTTTATCGCACCCCTACCCTTTATCACATCCCTACTTTGTATACGACCGCAAAAATTGAAAATTTTTTGGTCGAATATTGGTATCACGTTGGCGTCTGCCTCGTCGACATCGTTGTCGTCTGAATACTTTTAGTTTTCGCACTCTAACTTTAGTAAAAGTGAATAGAAATCTATGAAATTTTAACATAAGGTTTATGACCACAAAAGGAAGGTTGGGATTGATTTTGGGAGTTTTGGTCCCAACAGTTTAGGAATTAGGGGCCAAAAAAGGGCCCAAATAAGCATTATTCTTGGTTTTCGCACAATAACTTTAGTATAAGTGAATAGAAATCAATGAAATTCAAACACAAGGTTTATGACCACAAAAGGAAGGTTGGATTGATTTTGGGAGTTGAGGTCCCAACAGTTTAGGAATTAAGGGCCAAAAAGGGGCCCAAATAAGCATTATTCTTTGTTTTCGCACCATAACTTTAGTATAAGTAAATAGAAATCTATGAAATTTAAACACAAGGTTTATGACCATAAAAGGAAGGTTGGGTTTGATTTTGGGAGTTTTGGTCCCAACAGTTTAGGAATAAGGGGCCCAAAGAGTCCAAAATTGAACTTTGTTTGATTTCATCAAAAATTGAATAATTGGGGTTCTTTGATATTCTGAATCTAAAAATGTACTTAGATTTTTGATTATTGGCCCAGTTTTCAAGTTGGTCCAAATCTGGGTCCAAAATTAAACTTTGTTTGATTTCATCAAAAATTGAATAATTGGGGTTCTTTGATATGCCAAATCTAACTGTGTACGTAGATTCTTAATTTTTGGTCCCGTTTTCAAATTGGTCTACATTAAAGTCCAAAGGGTCCAAAATTAAACTAAGTTTGATTTTAACAAAAATTGAATTCTTGGGCTTTTTTGATATACTGAATCTAAACATGAACTTAGATTTTTGATTATGGGCCCAGTTTTCAAGTTGGTTCAAATCAGGATCCAAAATTATTATATTAAGTATTGTGCAATAGCAAGAATTTTTCAATTGCACAGTATTCAGCAATATCAAGAAATCTTCAATTGCACAGTATTGTGCAATAGCAAGCAATTTTCAATTGCACAGTATTGCACAATAGCTAGAAATCTTCAATTGCACAGTATTGTGCAATAGCAAATTATTTTCAATTGCACAGTATTGCGCAATAGCAAGAAATATCTAATTGCACAATATTGTGCAATAGCAAGAAATTTTCAATTGGAGTTATCTTTCTTTGTCCAGAATAGTAGTTGAATCAACTTAAATCATTGTTTTATACAATATACAATGTATATTCACTTTTACTACTAAGTGATAAATTAAAACAATCTTTACCATTCAGTGATAACAAGCGCTTTATTTACATTTTAATATTTTATGATGTATTTAAATGAGTAGTTATTGTTGCAAACTCCATTAGAAATTTGAATTGAGATCAGTTTTGGAAAAAGGGAAAGGGGGATATGAAAAACAAATGGGGGGGGAGGGGGGTTAAATTTTTCTCATTTCAGATTTCATAAAATAAAAATAAAATTTCTTCAAACATATTTTTTGAGAGGATTAATATTCAACAGCATAGTGAATTGCTCAAAGGCAAAAAAAATATTTTAAGTTCATTAGACCACATTCATTCTGTGTCAGAAACCTTTGCTGTGTCAACTATTTAATGACAATCCCAATTTAGAGCTGAATACAGCTTGAATGTTGTGTCCATACTTGCCCCAACCGTTCAGGGTTCAACCTCTGCGGAGCATCTGTTTTTTTTTGTTTTACATAAAGTCAGTTTTTTTTTTTTTTCCCTTAAAGTCATAAGAAACGAGTGACCGGTGAAAAATAATTTTCTTCTAATTCTTGAACCAATGCATACAAACATCATAAACTTAGTCTTCTGTGCACGAATTTATCATCTTTTTCGTGTAAATTTCGTACAATCGTTAATTTTTTTTTTCAATCGGTCAGAGTTGTTGTGAAAATATGACAGGTAATTAAAGTTCATGTTTTGAAGCCGAAGTTTAAAGATTGTCACCTGTTTGTCAAAAAAATAAACAAAAAAGCATGGAAATTGAGCACGCGTTTAACACGTAAATTCAGATAATAGTTTATTTTAAGGACATCCATGCGTATTGTGATCACCGGATTTTTAGGAGATGGGACACACTGAGGTCACTTTGCATACGGAAAATATGTCCTGGAAGGAAGCAATTAAAATAAAGTAAAAAGTTTTACAATGAAAACTATCCATTGAGTTATAAAAAAAACGTATGCATTGTTTTTTTTTTATTTGAGGTTTCTTATGACTTTAAGAAAAAATTTCCTCAAAATAGGTCAATTTTTTTAATGATGTCATTGTTTGGTATGTGACGTCACGAAGGTCAAGTTTTCATATTGTATGCGACGTCACAAATGTCAAGTTTTCATATTTTTTGGCACACTAAATGCAACTATAAAAAATACAAAACACACAAATAAATACAATAATAAACAAAATATTTTTAAAACAACAGCACGCAAATTGTTAGGTTACCCAGGTGCTTCGGACAAGTAATTGAGCAGTTCTTTTAAGGCCTTTGAAACAAGACAAAAGTAGAACTGAAGGTAACCCAGTGCTATGGATCAGAAAACAGTTCATATAATATAATACTCTTCTGTTGAAATATATGATAAAGCGTATAATACATGGCAAAATCCGTATCACATGCTGTATCACCCTCGACCAATATCATCCCTTGGGCTGATATTGATGTCTCGGGATGATACGACATATGATACGGATTTTGCCATGTATTATTCTCTATTTATTCTTTTTCTCAGGCCACCCTACAGTTCTGTGTCATTAAACCTGTAATGGCTGTAATCACATTAGTACTTCAGGCCTTTAGTCTGTACAAAGATGGAAACTTCTCGTAAGTATTAAGATATGGATTCAATTGCTATTACTGCTATTTTATACCTCTTTTAAAGCATTATATTTTAGGGTTCTACAGACTGTTCAGCAACCAAAAATTTGATTTAAATAGTTTTAGTTATTTAAAAAAAGATAGACACATACTTAGTCTCAATCTTATTTTCACCGAATCAATTCTTGTTTTGATTAATTTAGTCAGATTTGCATCCTTCTTTTGATTGTTGAGCCTTCTTCTTTTTTATCATCTTTTGGTAGTCTAAAACAGCATTTGTATTAAAAAAAAAATGATTCCTATGAAACAGCATAAGATTACCAAAAGTTTTATTGCTATTAAAATACAGTATACCTGCCAACAAAGAAAACTTCACAGGAATTGTGAATACACACAAATGTCAAAGTTCACTGATAATGCAACAAAATGTCTTTGGAATATTTTCGCAGAAATTCTTTACATATATATATATATTCTTTCAATATTTTTGAAAATGAGACAGTTCATTAGTAAAAAATACTCTACCTTTAACCTGACAAAAAGCAAACTTAAAAAAAAATATTAAAACATTTGATTGCTTATTACTCTTTTCAAAGGGAAGTGTCAAAATACCTTGAAATTAATTTGGTGTGGTTTTGGTTACATGAAGAACATCACAATCAGTGTATGTGTGTTAACAGAGCCTTAGCATGAATTTATTAACACTTTACATATATTTTGTACATGTTTATACATCATTTGCTGACTCAAATTTATTATAAACTCCTTTATTTTTTTAGACCTGATTCAGGATATTTGTATGTGACCTTGATTTACAACACATCCATTAGTTTGGCACTGTATGCTCTGTTCCTGTTTTACTTCGGTACCAAGGAGCTCTTGAGTCCTTACGAACCTATACTGAAGTTCTGTACGATCAAATCTGTCATTTTCTTGTCATTCTGGCAAGGTAAGTAGGCCATTTTATGGGACAATCTGTTTTTATTTTTGCATCTTCCAAGGCAGCTAAGTAAGGTTTAATTTGTTTATTTATAAAGAATTACAGATGCAGTGCAGTGATGTGTAGGAAAGAGGCTTTTGAACACTCCACCACATCATTGTATGTAAAGTTTTGATATAAGTATCTGTGTTTATATAGAAAATTGATTCATACTGACCAGTTAAAATATATCAGTCATCATTCAATAGAATTTCAAATGGAGAAAAAAAAATAATGTGAAATCATTTATTTTTGTAGATACCAATTTTTGTGGATTGAGGGAAAATTGTATATTTCCGGGATATTTGATTTCATGTTTTAGCACAACATTGCAAACAAGCCTATACATGCTATTTTTTTACATAAATAAGGCCGTTAGTTTTCTCGTTTGAATTGTTTTACATTGTCCTATCGGGGCCTATTATAGCTGACTATGCGGTATGGGCTTTGCTCACTGTTGAATTACAGGATTCACTAGAGATATAAAACAGCACACCCAACAAACAAACCTAAACTTCCAGAGGAATAGTTGTTCAAACTTAATGAACAACAGTTGGTTAAAGTAGCTTAACTTGGTACACACACAAAATTTAATGGAGTTAAACCAGTCATAAATGCAGGAAAACTACCTTATACCTATGCAGATAATATGTTGTAAAATAAAAACACACAATTTAAAGCCTGCCCAACCAACCTACCAAAAGGTTGGCTACTTACCTGAACAAAGAAAAAAGTATGAGAAAGTATTTCATTATTTTGGTCTTGCTTTGTACACATGTATGTTATCATAAAGTTTTAAGAATAATTTCCATATTACTTTCATTGAAATCAATGGAAAAACCTTCATGAATCTTTTAGTCACAAAGTTATGTTTTTTAACTGCCTATAGCGCTTACAGTTCTTTCATTTTTGTCTGTACAGGAGTTGTTCTGGCTATCCTTGAGAAAGCACAAGTGATAAGTCCTATTTACTCTGACA
Organism: Mytilus galloprovincialis; assembly: GCF_965363235.1. Lineage (NCBI taxonomy): Eukaryota > Metazoa > Mollusca > Bivalvia > Mytilida > Mytilidae > Mytilus > Mytilus galloprovincialis. The sequence goes on from NC_134846.1 coordinate 17,592,271, forward strand.
ATGGATTGTTAAAGGCAGGAGTGGGAACAGTTTCAGCAGGGTACCAGAATTTCTTCATCTGTATAGAGATGTTACTGGCTGCTATTGCCCTTAGGTTAGCCTTTCCACATTCTATATATAGTTCTGGTCCTACCTCCAGCACGGGCAAAACAGTGTCACTTCAGAGCATTTCTAGTAGTCTGAAAGAAACAATGAATCCAAGGGACATCATGCAGGATGCCATCCATAATTTTCATCCAAATTATTCACAATACACCCAACAGGGAAGTAAAATCCCACAAGAGGAAGAAGCAGCAGATGGATGGCCATATCGTGACCAGTACCAAAACAGGCCAACACAAAATGGTGTATCGCCTGCCAATAATGTCATACAGACAAGACAACACAATCTGTCAACTACCACACCCGCAGGAGGTGTGCATAGGGGACCACCACCCAACCGTAGGTCTCACAATGAAAAGACAACTCTTCTTTCATCTGATGACGAGTTCCAGTAAAGTGCTGATTAAATGGTATCTTTAAGTAAGTGAAGTGCTGATTTGATGTAGAGATTTTAATTGACAGCATTGTGAAATTATACATTGAGGTTGAAATCTCATAAAGAGTCTTATGTATTTATAGATTGAATATTTTTACAAAGAGACAGTCAGTTTATCTGTGACATTAAAAAGAACAAAACTGTTATAAATTTTTTTCTTCAATATACTTTTTTTTGTTGTAATTTTGCAAATTGTATATATGTATACACTAAGGATCAAACAAATAATTCATTTCATGGGTTATTTTACAGCAGAGTTTTAATATCATCTATTTTAAAACAATTGTTATATTGTTACATCACTAAAGAAATTTGTACAATTGAATTACAAAATGATTGAACATCATCATTTCTGGGTGAAAAATTGAAAAATTGTGTAAATGAAAAGGAGAAAGGTCATTATACCCCCGCTTTATTATACCCCCGCTTTAAAAAAGGGGGGGTATACTGTTTTACCTCTGTCTGTCCGTCAGTCCGTCCGTCCATCAGTCCGTCAGTCCGTCCGTCCGTCAGTCAGTCCGTCCCATGAAACTTTCGTCACATTTTTCTCAGGAACTACACATCCACCCTTTCTGTAATTTGGTATCAACATTTATATATGTCAGCCATACCGTGTGATGCGTTTTCAGATTCATCACTTGACAACTTCCTGTTTACCGAACACTTGTCTGATTTTACACATTATAGCCAAGTTGAAAATTTTCGTCACATTTTTCTCAGGAACTACAATACAAGGATTTCTGAAATTTGGTTTCAGGATTTATATAAGTCAGCTATACTGTGTGATGCGTTTTCAGATTCATCACTCGACAACTTCCTGTTTACCGAACACTTGTATGATTTTACACATGATAGCCAAGTTGAAAATTTTCGTCACATTTTTCTGAGGAACTACAATACAAGGATTTCTGAAATTTGGTTTCAGGATTTATATAAGTCAGCTATGCCGTGTGATGCGTTTTCAGATTCATCACTCGACAACTTCCTGTTTACCGAACACTTGCATATTTTTACACTATTAATATTATCCACTTGCGGCGGGGGTATCATCAGTGAGCAGTAGCTCGCAGTTTCACTTGTTTTTATTTCATCCTATTTTTATTTGTGTTGTAAAGTTCATAAACTCTGAGATGGTTTGTCAGTATGTGTACATCTTGAGATTGTCTATCAGTATGTGCAGTCTAAGAGAGTACCTTGTTATGTTAATTTAAATACCCAATTATGTTGATTAGAAAGAAGGATTATTCATATTTTTTTTATGTTGTTACCATGATTTCTTGTTTTGGTCTGACCTTTTCTGGTAAAAATATTGTTTTTATGCCCCACCTACGATAGTAGAGGGGCATTATGTTTTCTGGTCTGCATCAGTCTGTTCGTTCATCTGTACTGAGTGTATCACATAACATTATATCCAGTTTCATGGTCCATTGAACATGGAAAATGATAGTTCGAGTGGGACATCTGTGTACTTTGGACACATTCTTGTTTCTTCATTTATTGTTAGTTTATCTGACTAATATCTCACCAGAGTTTTGAACTGGTGGTTTTGTTGAAGTTTCTATTTTTTCTGTTAAAGTTCAAAACCTTTATAGACATGCAACAATTTAGTGCTTGAAATATATTGTATACACATCTGTCTGTTATTGAAGACTATTTTGCTATGTTGATATAATTATTTCTGGGTTGCTGTCTCATTGATGTTAGTCTTTACCCCAGAAATTCCTTTTTTTCATTTTAATTGTTGAAAACACTTTTAAAAAATATGTGTTTGTAATATGATGGCATGTCTGTTGGCTAATAAGATATATACTAGATAGAAAAGTCACAATTTAATGGTCAAGTCATTTTATCATTTTTAAGCAGATTGTCACAAATGTTATTTTTATATTCATCAACTAATCATATATGTAAATAATCATGAATTTATTTTAGTTGCTATTAGAGAGTATGTGTTTAATCATTTAAAGCATTTTTGATTTGTTAAGATTTTTGAACATCTGTAAACTGAATATTTTTTAAACCAAGCCATAAAGATCGATTTATGGCACAGTTTTTATCTATTTCAATAGCTGTTCAATTAAGGGAGTAGTACTTATTTTATGGAGATAACTCTTTAAATCAGTGATGTGTTTGTAAAAGTCAAGTTTCATCAATGTACTTTAAGCATTTACCTGAAACAGATTAGAAATAATCTATGTAACCTAGAAGCTTAGAATCTATTAATGAAACTGGTTGACACAAACATACTGATCATTTTAAGAATTATTTCCCTTAATCTAGGTCTACCTCCTTAAACTCTTGTGTAATATTGTAAATACTTGTATCACTGTTAGGTTTTGTGACATTACAATTCAAAATTCTTTTACACGAATTCTAGTCAGATTTGAGTTGTGTATGGGGCAGTTGTTTTTACGGGAAAATATTTTTTCAGTTATTATCATAGTAAACAGAAATATTGTTGACCTTGAAATCAACGTGTATTTCATTATATTTTATTGGTTTATTAAGTGTTTGTGATTTCGAACAGTAAATTATTTCAAATTAAAAGTATGAAAGTTACACTTGAGAATTACAGGTTTGAACTCAATTAAAAGCTGATAGATTTGTTTTAATTAATTTCCAATTTTAGTATATTCTTCTAAAATAACAAATTATACAATTAATAAAATTTTGAGATATAAAAGAAAATATTTATACAAATTTCAAAAAAAAGCCTGAGTTTTGAATAAATATTTAAATGTTGTTTACATCAACTGTTCCTAAAAAATCTTAATAATGTCCTAGTTTGGTTTATATGAAAGGTTGTAGGGTTATATATCAATTGTATAATATTCATTGTCTGTGCTATATTATGTATATATATACATGATATATGTGTAAGAATTGTACAGTATTGTTTTGAATTAAAAAAAAAAAGGCATTGTGAAAAGAGTGCAATTTCAGAATTGTTCTTTTTATAACAATGAATAACAGGGAGTAAAATTTTTGTGCAATAATTATTTTTTTGGCATTTTTTGTTTATTTGCACTATTTTTTCATGTAAATAAGTATTTTTCACCATTTTAATTGTGCTAAAATATTTTTAAAAAATAGATGTACATTTGAGACCTTAAAATTATTTCCCTTGAAACCAGATCGTGATTGTATTTTTCCAAGAACATCTCTATCACCGCTCTTTACACATAAATTTTACCGTTCATATATATATTACTTCAGAAGATTTTTGAATCAACAGAACATTTGTATACCCCTGTAAATAATGTTTTTGAGGGGTAAATAGGAAAAATTCTTTAGTGTACAGTATTTCTGCTCTCTTACCAAATAGACTTGCAATATATGATATTCTGCGACTCTATATATATATATATATTGTTTATGTATTAAATGGTCATCATATCATTTATATGCTTTATATTGTGTACATATGTATATGTAGTTTATATAGAATTATGTATGTTATTGAATTGGCTTTATAATAATGGGTATAAGAAGTACGGCACCATAGATAGTAATTATGAATTAAACAGCATTTGATCACAGAATTCTAATTTAGCTTTCAATTTTGTTAACTACACATGAACTATGTCTGTGAACATGTGGAATGTAAAAATTGTACAGTCTTCTTCAAGAAATGCTACAAATTATAAACTCATTTGCAGTAACAATATATTTCTGAATTTTGAGTATTATCTTTGCTGTATTAATAGAGTAAAAAACACATAATTGTAATTTTAATAATTTTCATCAATATTATCTTTTTCACCATTAATAAAATTTCTATAATGAGGTAATGTTTACCTCCTTCATATGTGTTATTCAGGGCTGTTCTAGTGTATAGGGGGAGCTGGAAGTCGCTTCTATTAAAAAGAGATGGGTGGTGAATTTTTTAAAAGAACAAAAATACATAAATTAAAATATAATTACCTAAACTTTTAGTGTATGGCAAGATCAAATACATTGTTTCTTTTCGTCTACCTTCCCAATACATTTATTTCTTGAACAGCCCTTAATTTCAAGAGGAAAGGACATTAATGATATTTTGGACCCAATTGTCTCTGAGTATTATAGTATTTGATGCCATCAGTTGAATAGGGACCTGATCCTTATAAATGTGTATTTTTTGTTATATGTTACCACAATTATCTCTGACAGAACTCTTGAAGAAATGTTTTTGTAAAAATATTGGTCACACTGTAGGAGGTACTACCAATCTAATTAAAAACTGATCTCTCGTTGCTTCCGCTTTCTGGTTATGGAAACAGGGGTTTATAATAAGATTTTCGGTAAAGCCTCTACTATTTTGTTTTGTTTATTTAGATTTATCTGGCTACTTGTTTTAGATATGTTATATCTTTTAACATCAAGGTTTTTATTTGCTTATTTTACATATCTGTAATAGTATTCATAGAGGGATGTATCATGAGAACTTAATATTTATAAGATGGATAGAAATTTATGAATATAAAATGAAAGAATTGTGATATATTTTAAGTCAGTTTACAGTTTCAGTTCTTGTACTTAATTTTGGGGAATTCCCTACATATTTTTGTTGACATATCACATGTTCTTTATTTATTTATCAGATAATTGTGAATGAATTATATAGCTTAGATATATCCTTTCATTTCTGTTTGCCCGTTGTGGGCAGTCCACTCCTGCCTAATTAAATTCATCTCATATTTATTGGTACTTAAAATCAATGCAGTCCTAAATAAGATTTGAAAAGGCTGTTTTCATTAATAAAAATAACTGCAAAAGTAAAATGATAGAAACAGATTTGCTGCAAATGTGAATAAAATGATATGTTACAGTTTAAGATGTTTATACCTATATGTTTATGCCCCTGTCGTGAGGGAGGGAACATAAAGGTTTATACTTGTCTGTCTCTACATTCATACCTCCCAAGACTAGTTTCTGCTCTCTAACTTTATTTTGCCATAGCCAAATGTTATTGAACTTATGAACAATGCTTATTACCACAAAACACAGATCAAATTTGAATTTTGAATGGCATCACTTTTAAATGATATATGCATGTGGGGGCATCATATATGGACACAATGTCTATTTATTGTTATTTATACTGCATAAAATAGTCTTTAAGGAAATAATTTTGCAAACTTTTTTTAGAATATACTTTCAGCTACAAGAATTTGTTAGAAATTGTATTCACATGTGTTGGCATTCATGTATATTGTTGAAGGCTATGTGATGTTGTCTTTCACAACCTAATTTGTTGTAGGGTTTCTGTCATAAAATTG